>NW_024755060.1:543166-610666 GCF_018991925.1 Homarus americanus | reverse complement strand
CATGTAAGGCACACGGTACACATAAGGTACACGGGACACATACCTGCAAAGAAAAGAAAATAACGTGAATACTTCATGTTGTGGTGCAGACGACTCACTGTATTAACGCAAGACATTGTGAAGTTGAATAAATAATATATACAGTAAAAACCTCTATTTAACGGACTACATGGAGGGGAAGTCCGTTATATCGAGGGTCTGTTAGATGTGAACCCTCCATCTAACGAACTACAGGACGAGAACTGAATGATTCACGGGCACCTGACGTCGAGCGAGACAGGTGACGAGGTTTGTCAGTACGATGACCCACGGTGTAAATAACACCTCTCGACCAGTCATTCCCTCACAGCAGGGCCACGATAGTCCTAACTCTTGATGGCACTATTATTACAATAAAGGATCAGTGCCAAGACTGTTGCCATGGCACTACAACACTCGGCTGGATGCCACTACCAGATATCATCTAAGACTATTATGGTGCCATCATAATATATATAGTATTCTATGTAATCACTGTTATTGATTTATCATAAATTAAAAATTATAAATAAATCACTTTATTACATTAATTGTATACGAAAGAAAAGTAAAAAGCAACAACTCTCCATCACAACCTCCCTTCACCACCAGGCGGACGACGCCACGTATTGCCCAGAGTTTGTGAAATTTGTCTACAACTGTACACACATACCTCCGTGCAGCAGTACACGAGTGTACACACGACCACACCAGCCCAAATATCACGTACACGGAAATACATAACAGTAGTGTACGGTGCCAAGTGTACACATGCGCGCGCGCACACACACATACAGTACAAGAAGCGGACAGTGTGTAGCGTAAGCTAAAATTATCACCATCTTAATAAAGACAGAATAGCATGGTGGTTCTGCTGGGGGGGAGGGGGCAAGGATGTGAGAATACTGCTACCTTCACTCCACACAGTACTACCACAAATACCACCACTACCACACCAGCACAATACTACCATCACAACTCGACACAATCCCACAACTACCACACTACCACCTGTCTACCACAACTCTTAAGTAAATGTCAATGTTCAGTAAAAAAAATTGGCCGTCAAATCACTATATTAAATCTGATCAAATATTAATTTAAGTGACATTAGAAAACAATGGCTCTCTGAAAACAATGGCTCGCTCTCTCTCTCTCTCTCTCTCTCTCTCTCTCTCTCTCTCTCTCTCTCTCTCTCTCACAGGATAGAGAGAGAGACAGAGAGATTGGCCCATATCACGGATCCGGTTTCATCACATGAGAACAAAAACAACAGTAATTATATTGACAAGGACAACAGTAATAAAGAGAAACAAAAAACCAACGGTATCGCTATAACAAAAACAATACCAAATGATACAATTAATTTACAGTAACGGTAGTGACAAAAACAAAACAATCACAACAGAGATAAATAACAGAATATTGACAAAAATAAGGAAAAAAAAACACCAACAAGACATAAACAAAAGAGAGTATAAACATAAAAACAAAAATAACAAAAACAAAATGAAAAAAAATGTGAAAAAAGGTATCTGAAAGTAACGAGAAAAATTATAATCGTAGTATTTGAAACATAAGCAACGGAGGGGGAGGGGGGAGGCAGTGCTGGCGCCGTCACCAACATCACTGAAATAGCAACAGATGGCGTGCCAGGCAAGTGACAACAGGAGACACTACACTACCAACAATAACGATACAGCAACAGGAGAGCCAACATTAACAACAGGAGACACTACATTGACACCATTATCAACAATAACGAAACGGCAACAAATGGGTGTCAGGTAGGTGCCAACATTAACAACAGGAAGCACTAAACTACCACCATCAACCACCAGTGTTGAGACAGCAGCAGAGGGGTGCCAGCCAGGTGCCAACACCGGCCAGAGGGTCAAAATAAACCTCTTTACGTCAATACTACCACATCTCTCAAAGACACCAGGGGTCAAATATGAGGAAGATTGTCCTAGGTGAGGAGGAAGGAGGAAGATTGTCCTAGGGTGAGGGGAGGAAGAAGTGAGAGGAGTTTGGCCTAAGAAGGGTGAGAAGGAAGATGAGGGTGTTCTGGGGAGGCCGTCGGGGGGGGGTGACTTGGGGGGGAGGAAAGAGGGAGAGAAGGTCCTGTGGAGGGAGGGAGATACTAAGGGGGGAGGAGAGATAATTGACCTGGAGAAGAGAAGACGAGAGGATGTAATAGTGGGAGGAGGAGAGGAGGAAGGGAGAGGGAGGAGGGGGGAAGGGAGGAGGGGGGTGGGAGGAGGGGGGGAGGGGAATTATCCTGAGGGGGAGAGCCACGAGGTGCAGGTTCCTGGGGCAGTCTGGATGCTCCACCCAACAGGTCACCACACTGCTGCCAGGAATGCTTGCTCTCCTCCTCCACTCTATCACCCACCTCCTTCCCCACAACAAAACTCCTCAATCCCTCTTCCCTCTTCACCATCTTCTCCTCTCACCCCCCCTCCCTATTCCCCACATCACCCCTCCCCCATCCCTAATGCCACCTGCTGTAGGAGGCAGATGAAGGGAAGAGGGTCGACCTAATATGGGTCATATCAGAAGTTCAACGTTGGCACGACACTAATTTTGGCACCTGTGTGTGTGTAGTGAAGATGATGCCTAGTGTGTGTGTGTATGTGTGTGTGTGTGTGTGTGTGTGTGTGTGTGTAGTGAAGATGATGTTTAGAGTGTGTGTGCGTGTGTGTGTGTGTGAGGAAGATGATGCCCAGAGGTGTGACAGAGACAGGTACAGTGGTGTGGTGAGAGACATAATCCACTGTATCCTAGCAACACACACCCCCCCACCCCCACACACAGTGATCATCAACGCCCCCACACAGTGATCAACGCCCCCACACACCCACCTTAGGAACTGGCATTTATCTTTACGGAAGGTCAAAAGGTCAAAATCTCTTAATCGCAGCAGCACCAGGGGGGGACTTGGCACCTGCCTGGCAGTTTGCTTAATATTAAGTCTCTGCACAGCAAAGCGCCACACTGCGGGGTTATACAGGTACTATTACGGGTGCATATATAGGGTCAGGAGAGAGAGAGAGAGAGAGAGAGAGAGAGAGAGTGTGTGTGTGAATATTATCTTGAACTCCTGACGAAATTAACTGCTTCGATTTCTGTTCCATTTTATCATAACTCATCTACATAAACTTTTTCACTCTGGGTTTCAATCTTGTACGGTATTTGTTAGTTTATGCCGAACTAAATATGTTTCAATCCAGTTTCAACCCAGATAAATAATCATGTTTCAATCCAGCTTATTAATCACGTTTCAACCCAGTTTCAATCCAGCTTACTCATCATATTCCAATCCAGCTAAAAATCAAGTTTCACTCCAGCTTACTCAACATGTTTCAATCCAGCTTACTTATCATGTTTCAACCCAGTTTCAATCCAGCTTACTCATCATATTTCAACCTAGCTAAAAATCAAGTTTCACTCCAGCTTACTCAACATGTTTCAACCCAGCTTACTAATCATGTTTCAACCAAGTTTCAATCCAGCTTACTCATCATATTTCAACCCAGCTAAAAATCAAGTTTCACTCCAGCTTACTCAACATGTTTCACTCCAGCCACTAATCATGTTTAAAACCCAGTTTCAATCCAGCTTACTCATCATATTTCACCCAGCTAAAAATCGTTTCACTCCAGCTTACTTCCAACATGTTTCAACCCAGCTTACTAATCATGTTTCAACCCAGTTCAATCCAGCTTACTCATCATATTTCAACCCAGCTAAAAATCAAGTTTCAATCCAGCTTACTCAACATGTTTCAACCCAGCTTACTAATCATGTTTCAACCCAGTTTCAATCCAGCTTACTCATCATATTTCAACCCAGCTAAAAATCAAGTTTCAGCTTAAAATATGTTTCAAGCTCAAGTTTCACTCCAGCTTACTCAACATGTTTCAATCCAGCTTACTAATCATGTTTCAACCAGTTTCAATCCAGCTTACTCATCATATTTCAATCCAGCTAAAAATCAAGTTTCAATCCAGCTTACTCAACATGTTTCAATCCAGCTTACTAATCATGTTTCAACCCAGTTTCAATCCAGCTTACTCATCATATTTCAACCCAGCTAAAAATCAAGTTTCACTCCAGCTTACTCAACATGTTTCAACCCAGCTTACTCAACATGTTTCAACCCAGCTTACTCATCATATTTCAACCCAGCTAAAAATCAAGTTTCAATCCAGCTTTCTCAACATGTTTCAACCCAGCTTACTCAACATGTTTCAATCCAGCTAAAAATCAAGTTTCAATCCAGCTTACTCATCATGTTTCAATCCAGCTTACTCATCATATTTCAATCCAGCTAAAAATCAAGTTTCAATCCAGCTTACTCATCATGTTTCAACCCAGTTTCAATACAGTATCACAATCTTCCTCCGCCAACTCGTGAAGAAAAAGTGAATTACATTTTCCTTTATAAAAACATTCTTAGAAAATTACACTGGAGCTGAAATAACCAGATAGTGGCCTCAAGTTAGTTTATATGCATGGGGAGTGAGGGACGGAGAATGAGGGAAAGAGAGAGAGGGAGAGAGGGAGATGAGAAGAAGAATGAGGAATAGATACAAGAAACACGGAGAGAAGAGATGAAGGAAGAGGAGGAGAGAGAGAGAGAGACGAAGATGAATAGAGTGAAGAAAAGAAGAATGAAGAATACGAGAGGATAGATGAAGAATAAGGGAGGGAGAGAGGGAGAGAGAGGAATAGAGAGAGATGAGAAGAAGAATGAGGAATACGAGAGGAGAGATGAAGAATAAGGGAGAAAGGGAGAGAGAGAGAGAGAGTCATGTTTGGCAGGGCGGTGTGGTGGCCCTTGGCACTCGATCTGTAGCTAGGGCCAGGCAGTGCCATCCTGGTGCCTACCTGCCTGCCTCTGTCTCCACGCTACCACCATCACCACAACTACCACCATCACCACAACTACCACCATTACCACGACTACCACCATCACCACGACTATCACCATTACCCGAGTTCCTTCCACTACCACCACAACCACCACCACACAACAACCACACCATGACCACACTAGCCCACAACCACTCCACCATACTACTACCCCACCACACTACTACAACACCACCACACACCACCACCATCACACCACACTAGCCCACCACCACACTACAACCCCACACACCACACCACCACACCTTAACCACACCACCACCACACTCGCCCACAACCACACTACAACTCCACACACCACAACCACACCACCACACCTTAACCACACCTTAACCACCACACTATCTGCACCATCACCCTCGACTATAGATGCAATATGTCAACTCCGAGGCACTATGGCAAGGAGGAGATAATTACGTCAAGAGAAGCTGAACGAGTCACACACCCCTACCACAACCACTGCCACCCTCTACCACCCACACCTCACCTCACCACCCACACCCCACCCCCCGCCAATTATATAATGTACTCAGTTGTACTCTGACTTTTTCTCCCACAAATGTTAACAAAAACAGTACACACGAGACCTGACCTAATCTAACCTAACAAAAACAGTACACACAAGACTAAGACAAAAAAACTGACCACGTTCTCACCTCCCCTCCCCCTCTGTGCAACAATAAACACACCGAACCCGAACCCGGTACTGGTCTCGGAGCCGAAATCGGGGTCCGGAACCGTATATGAAACCGGAACTGATTTATCGGAATGGAACAGCGAAGTTGGTCTCATAATAAGTTTGATTTCGTGTAGGTTAAGGTTAGGGTAAGGTTAGGTTAGGGTAAGGTAAGGTTAGGTTAGGTAAGGTAAGGTAAGGTAAGGTTAGGTTAGGTTAGGTAAGGTAAGGTTAGGTAAGGTAAGGTTAGGTTAGGTAAGGTTAGGTTAGGTTAGGTTAGGTTAGGTTAGGTTAGGTAAGGTAAGGTAAGGTAAGGATTTTTTTTAATCATCAGGTAAAAATAATTTGCGAATGTTAGTAATTCTCACGACATCCGTTACCGGGGGATTGATGTGTCCCCATATAAACAGTGTATTGAAGGCGGGAGCAGTAACAACAACGGGAGTAGCAGTAACAACAGTAGCAGTAACAACAGTAGCAGTAACAACAACAGTAGCAGCAAAAACAACAGGAACAACAACAAAAATACCACCACCAACACCAGCAACACCACCAGCAACACCACCAACACCTACACTTCATCACCACCAACACCACCCGCAACACCACCAACACCTACACCTCATCACCACCACCAACACCTACACCTCATCACCACCAACACTAGCCACACCACCAGCAACACCACCACCACCACCAGCAACACCACCAACACCTCATCACCAGCAGCAACACCACCAACACCACCACCACCAACACATCACCAGCCATAACACCACCAACACCTACACTTCATCACCACCACCAACACCTACACTCATCACCACCAGCACTGAGGTCACACCCCCAGCAACACCACCAACACCTCATCACCAACACCTACACCACCACACTACCACCACCTCATCACCAGCCGCAACACCACCAACACCTACACTTCATCCACCACCACCAACACCTACACCTCATCACCACCAGCACTAGCTACACCACCACCACCCTGCCTGCCCACCTACACCAACACCACCACCAACACCACCACCTCATCACCACCAGCACTAGCCACCGGGTGTAGTGTAGAAAGTAAAAATACACAGAAACATCCCACATGGCATCTCGCGCATGGCTGAGTTACCAGACGGGACGAGAAGACATTTTATAGCCGAGGCCTCCCGAGCGAAGGCCTCCCGAGCGAAGGCCTCCCGAGCGAATCCCGAGTGTTTTTGCCACGGTGGGAGGATGGGGAAGGAGGAGGGAAGGAAGAAGGAATGGAGGAGAATCAGAGGAGAGATGAAAAGGAAGAGAAGGGGAGGAAGAGTAAAAGAAGAGAGATGGGACAGGGAAGGAAGAGAGGAGTAGGAGTAGGAAGAAATAGGAAGAGGTAGGAAGAACAGGTAGGAAGAATAGGAAGAGGAGTAGGAAGAATAGGAAGAATAGTAGGAAGAATAGGAAGAGGAGTAGGAAGAATAGGAAGAGGAGTAGGAAGAATAGGAAGAGGAGTAGGAAGAATAGGAAGAGGAGTAGGAAGAATAGGAAGAGGAGTAGGAAGAATAGGAAGAGGAGTAGGAAGAATAGGAAGAGGAGTAGGAAGAATAGGAAGAGGAGTAGGAAGAATAGGAAGAGGAGTAGGAAGAATAGGAAGAGGAGTAGGAAGAATAGGAAGAGGAGTAGGAAGAATAGGAAGAGGAGGAGGAAGAATAGGAAGAGGAGTAGGAAGAATAGGAAGAGGAGTAGGAAGAATAGGAAGAGGAGTAGGAAGAATAGGAAGAGGAGTAGGAAGAATAGGAAGAGGAGTAGGAAGAATAGGAAGAGGAGTAGGAAGAATAGGAAGAGGAGTAGGAAGAATAGGAAGAGGAGTAGGAAGAATAGGAAGAATAATAGGAAGAGGAGTAGGAAGAATAGGAAGAGGAGTAGGTAGAATAGGAAGGAAAGTAGGAAGGATCGATTGTAATTGGAACACCTCATAACCTAGAGAACGTGTAGAATTCCTTAACCCAATATAGTGAACGAGTCATCAATACTTAACTTTATTTACACAAAGATCTGACCCAGCGGATTAATGGCTTATTTTCACCTCCTGTCTTCACCATTTTCACCTCCTGTCTTCACCATTTTCACCTCCTGTCTTCACCATTTTTACCCCCTGTCTTCACTATTTTCACCCCCTGTCTTCACCATTTTCACCTCCTGTCTTCACCATTTTCACCCCCTGTCTTCACCATTTTCACCTCCTGTCTTCACCATTTTCACCTCCTGTCTTCACTATTTTCACCTCCTGTCTTCACCATTTTCACCTCCTGTCTTCACCATTTTCACCTCCTGTCTTCACCCATTTTTCTACCTCCTGTCTTTAACATTTTCACCTCCCTGTCTTCACCATTTCCCTCCTATGTCTTCCTCGCTTCCACCTCTGCTCTTCCATTTTACCCCTGTCTTACCATTTTTCACCTGTCTTCACCATTTTACCTCCTGTACACCATTTTCCCTCCTGTCTTCCTTTGTTTTCACCTCCTGTCTTCTCATTTTCACCCTGTTACCATTTTCACCTCTATCTTCACCCATTTCACCCCCCCCCTGTCTTCCACCATTTTCCACCTCCTGTCTTCCGGCCTGCCTCCCTGTCTTCCACCATTTTCCCTCCTGTCTTCCACCATTTTCCTCCTCTTCCATTTTTGCCTCCTATGTCTTCACCATTTTTCCTCCTCATATTTCATTTTTCACCTCCTGTCTTCCTCATTTCCTCCTGTCTTCCATTTTCCTAATCTTCACATTTCCTCCTGTCTTTTCCACACCTCATTTCACCTCCTGTCTTGCTGTTTTCCTCTAACTATTCTTTATTTTCTGCCTCCTGTCTTCACCATTTTGCTGTGTTTGCCATTTCCTCTGCACATTTTCCTTCTTCCACCATTTTCACCTCTGTCTTCATTTTCCTCCTGTCGCTTGCCATTTTCACCTCCTGTCTTCCGGCACCACACTGTCTTCAACATTATTTTCCTCCTGTCTTCCTGTTTTCTGTCTTTATTTTCACCTCTATGTTACATTTTCACCTCCTATGTCTTCCACCATTTTCACCTCCTGTCTTCCTGTTTTCACCTCCTGTCTTCCATTTCCACCTCCCTGTCTTCACCATTTTCACCCCCTGTCTTCACCATTTTCACCTCCTGTCTTCACCATTTTCACCTCCTGTCTTCATTATATATTCTTTATTGTTTGGTAAGGGTGTATTGTATCTGGGGTCTATTTGGGACCAACTGGGGCCTATTAAAACACGTGACTATTATGGTTGGGGTCAAATTGGGACTAAGGAGCCGGATAGATAGTACAGGAGCCAGATAGTCCAAGAGCCAGAAAATATGCATAGTAAACAGAGAGAGAGAGAGAGAGAGAGAGAGAGACGAACGATGCTTGAAGTCAACCGAACCAAAGGTGTACACAACAGCTAATCTCTCTCCCTCACCCCTCACCCACACCCCCACACTCCCCACACCTCCCTCACCCCCACAAGGTCACCCAAGGACCATTTTTCGCTCCAGCAGAGGCCACCTAACCCGGCCGGCCACATTAATAACCTCCCTTTACGCTCGGAAACACTGTACTGAGTCGCCCTTAGTTCCAGTTCACTTGTTTACTGAGAGTGTATGCGTGTGTGTGCGTGCGTGTGTTTGTTTGCGTGCGTGCGTGCGTGCGTGCGTGCGTGCGTGCGTGCGCGTGCGTGCGCGTGTGTGTGTGTGTGTATGTGTATGTGTTCCTGCGATGATTTGAACTGAATATATAAATATGTCTGTCTGTCTGTCTGTCTGTCTGTCTGTCTGTCTATCTCTCTGTCTGTCTGTCTGTCTGTCTGTCTATGTGAGGGCCAACGAAACAACAGGGTCATAAAAATAACGCGACATTGTTTACATACGAAGGAGGGTGAGTGATGTATTGTGGAGGAGAGGAGAGAAGGATGATGGAGGGAGGAGAGGAGAGAAGGATGATGGAGGGAGGAGAGGAGAGAAGGATGATGGAGAAACAAGATGGAGGACGGTGTTGGAGAATGAAGGAAGAAGACAAAAAGATGGAGGATGGAGACAGATGATACAGAGAGAGAGAGAGAGAGAGAGTGGCAGATGAACTGGCTCCTTCCTGAGAACGTCTTCCCAGCACTCGTGAAACTGGATTTCATTCATAGCTGCCAGCCATGTACCTCCCCTCCCTCCCTCCTCCCCCCCTCTCCTGGGTTAACTTCCTTCCCTCTCCTTTCTCCCTGGAATCCCCCTCCCCCTCTCTCTCCTTCATATCCGTCTCCACATGAATCTTCTCTCTCCTACCCTCTACTACTCCCTTCCCTCCCCCCTCTACTACTCTTCCCGTCCCCCCTCTTTCTCCCTCCCTCCCCCCTCTCCCTCTCCCTCCCCTCCCTCCTCCTCCCCCCTCTACTACTCCCTCCCCCCTCTACTACTCCTTCCTCCCCTCTACTCTCCTTCCCTCCCTACTACTCCCCTCCATCCCTCCCCTCTACTACTCCCTCCATCCCTCCCCCCTCCAGCAACACGGTCCCTGAAGGTATCCAACCACACCTGTTTGAGCCAACACCCAAGGGTCATCAAAGGTCATCCAAGGGTAATTAAGGGTCATCCAAGGGTCATTAAAGGGAAACCTAACCGAAATTAAACAAAGCTAACCTCATATAACTTAAACTAACCAAAACTAAGCTAACCTCATATAACCTAACCTAACCAAACCTAACCTAACCTAACCAAGAGCAAGACACTTCACACTAGCGTCAAGTCAACAACGGAATTAAAAAAAAATGGCAAAATTTTTATCATTTCTCCTTGGATGACTAAGATATTTTCCCACCAACACGACACGTAAGCCTGTATTTAACGGCATGTGTGTGTGTGTATGTGTGAGGCATGTACGTCTCTTCTATGTGTGTGTATGAGGCATGTACGTCTGTGTGTGTGTGTGTATGAGGCATGTACGTCTCTGTGTGTGTGTGTGTGTGTGTGTGTGTGTGTGTGTGTGTATGAGGCATGTACGTCTCTGTGTGTGTGTGTGTGGGGCATGTGTCTCTGTGTGTGTGTGTGTGTGTGTGTATGGGGCATGTACGTCTCTATTGGCCAATGTGGGGCATATACGTCTCACTGTGTGTGTGTGTGTGTGTCACGTCTCCACCAGCTAACACATTCAAGGTTTCTCTGACGCACACGTTTAGACCTGAATTAAAAGTCACTTAAGATTGATATTATTCGGGGCTGTTTTTTACCCCCACCTCAATACCAGTCTCTCTTGACCTGGCTAACAAGTTCTTGGCAAGTGAGGGATATTTTCTTGTCACGAGAGATGAATTTCAATCTTTATTTCCGGGTATTAAATATCCCTGAGTAATATAACTGGTGGGTAGGAAGATACATACATACATACATACATACATACATACATACATACATACAAATAAATACATACATACATACATACATCATACATTCATACATACATACATACATACACCATACATACATCCATCATACATTCATACATACATACATACATACAGTACATACATACACATCCGTTGTTTCTTGTCCAGCTCACCACCAAAAGCATAAGGTGATATAAGTCAAACAAAACTAGTTGACCTCAAGTGCCAGGGTGGAAAGGTACCAGGGTGCCAGAGTGCCAGTGTTAGGATGCTAGAGTGTGAGGGTGCCAAAGTGTTAGGGTGTCAGGGTGCTAGAGTGCCGGGGTATCAGAGTGTCAGGGTGTGAGGGGTGCCGAGATATCAGAGTGCCAGGCTGCCGAGAAGACAAAGAAGAGGAGAGAAAGAGGCAGGGAGAAGAAAGGGGAATAGGGAGGAGGGGAAATGGGAGATGGAAGGAAGGGAAGGAGGGAAGGATGGGAAGGGTTTACACACGAGGCCACACACCTACCATCACCATGCCAAATGACTCCCCCCATCCCCCTCCCTCCCCCATCCTTCTCTCCTTTTCCCTCCCCCAACGCCTTCATCAACCATGTATGTCATACTATACTCCAACACTCCTCTCTCTCTCTCTCTCTCTCTCTCTCTCTCTCTCTCTCTCTCTCTCTCTCTCCAGGCGACATGATAGCATTATAGTAGACTCGGTGGGTACTCGGGCACTCACTCTAATTTACCATGATACCAGCAACCAGTGTCCCTCTCCTCCCCCCACCTATAGCTAACGAAAACTAACCTAATGCTAACCAAACATAACCAAACCCAACCATACCAAACCAAAACCTAACGCTATCCAAACCAAAACTAACCAAACTAAACTAACCCCAACCTAACCTAAAGCTAACGTAATGTTAACCAAACCTAACCTAACCTAATGGTAACCAAACATAACCAAACCCAACCAAAACTAAACTAACCCCCAACCTAACCTAACCAAACCTATATTACTACTATAACTTCAGTGGCCACTCGGGAACTGTCTTCTATAATCTACGGGGGATCATAGGCCATTCCAGGGGTCAGAAATACCAGCACTATATACCGACACTACATACCAGCACTATACCAGCACTATATAACAACACTATATACCAGCACTATATACCGACACTATATACCGACACTATATACCAGCACTATTCCAGCACTATATACCAGCACTATATTCCAGCACTATATACCAGCACTATATACCGACACTATATACCAGCACTATATACCAGCACTATATACCAACACTATACCAGCACTATATTCCAGCACTATATACCAACACTATATACCGACACTATACCAGCACTACCAGCACTATATTCCAGCACTATATACCAACACTATATACCAGCACTATATCACTCCATGAGCTACACCATACTGTATTACTGTCTTCTGACCTTGGCGGGCGCGTGTACTGGGGAACTGGGGTTAATTTACTGGGTAACTCAATGGTACCGAGAGAGAGAGAGAGAGAGAGAGAGAGAGAGAGAGAGAGAGAGAGACCTTCACTATGACAGCACCTACACCCAAAGCCACAAATAGAAGCTCTACACACACACACACACACACACACACACACACACACACAGTAACTCTCCTCCCCCGGCTAATGACATCAATGAATTCACTAACACTCATACATTTTCATACACTCGCGCGGTAAGACCCTCTCATTAAGGTCACGCAAGGCTCTCAAGGTATTTATCGACTCCTAACCAAACCTAGCCTTACCTGGCCTAACCTAGCCAAACCTAACCTAACCTAACCAAGCCTAACCTAGCCAAACCTAACCTAACCAAGCCAAACCTAATCAAACCTAGCCTTACCTGACCTAACCAAGCCTAACCTAGCCAAACCTAACCTAGCCAAACCTAACCAAACCTAACCTAGCCAAACCTAACCTAGCCAAACCTAACCAAATCATTACGAGTGAGAGACCATCAAGATTGGAGGTCATTTATGATTGGGGTCCACAAAGACTGGGGATTATCACGACTAGGCCCTAGATTGGGGGCCCATCAGTACTAGAGATTATTAACATTAGGGCCCGTTATGATTGGTACCTATTTGGGCCCATCAAAACAAAGGGTCCATTGTGATTGGGGTCCATTGTGATTGGGGTCCATTGTGATTGGGGCCCATTACGATTGGGGTCCATTGTGATTGGGGTCCATTAAAACTGGACCCCCACCTTAATGGTTACATCAGTTAAGGGTTTAGTCAGCCGCCCGATATAACTGGGGCCTATTAGCACTGGGGTCTATTAGCGGGGCCCATTAGACCATTAACACAAATATTTCACCTCACATACCCAGAGCGTCAGAGTGGGGGGTGACAGGGAGGGTGACAGGGAGGTGGGGGTGATGGGGGTGGGGAAGGGGTGATGGGGAGGTGGGGGAGGTGGACGGGGAGGGGAGGGTGATGGGAGGTGGGGGGAGGTGACGAGGTGGGGGAGGGGTGACGAGGGAGGTGGGGGTACAGGAGGTGGAAAGGTGACAGGGAGGGAAGGGGTTACAGGGAGGAGAGGGGTGACAGGGAGGGGGTCACAAGGTCCGAGGGAAGATATAATTACGCCACAGGGCAGTTACCTTCTACAGGTGTGTGTGTGTGTGTGTGTGTGTGTGTGTGTGTGTGTGTGTGATTCTAGCCACTCACCATTATAGGCGGAAAAGGCTCATTATTATCATCATTATCATTACTATTCGCAGTAGTAGTAGTAGCAGTATAGTAGTTGAAGTAGTCATATCACCATCATCATCATCGTCATCATATCACCATCATCGTCGTCATATCACCATCATTATCATCGTCATATCACCATCACCATCGTCATTTCACCACCACCATCACCATCGTCATATCACCATCATCATCATCGTCATCATATCACCATCACCATCGTCATATCACCATCACCATACTCCCATATCTCCCTCCTAACACACACTTTATCTCCCCTCTACCACCTCCCCCTCCCTCTACCCTATACACAAGACCTTACAAAACACAAACACGCCCTCAGGCCAATCCAAACACCGCTGGGTGATTCTCTTCAGCCAAAACAAACACAAAACAGCAGAGGCATAAACAGTGACTAGGGGCGCACACAACACCTGACGAGTGAGCCAGTCAATAGGTTCTATGTGGCACTTTATGGCATTACGCTCTTTATGGCACCCGATTATGGCACTATATTGTATGTGGCACTAGTTCGCCGGCTCTCTCTCTCTCTCTCTCTCTCTCTCTCTCTAAAAGACACCTTCCCACTCGACCCATCTAGGAACACACACACACACACACACACACCTGGCTAGTCCGGTCACCTACCTAGCCTGCTAGCTAGGCCTCCCTCCACTACTACGTGTTCGTCTATCCAAGCATCCGTCAAGCTATCCGTCCAAACTATCCAAGCATCCTCAAGCTATCCGTCCAGTCTATCCAGCCATCCGTCAAGCCACCCGCCAGTGTATCCGTGAGAGGGAGGACTCAGGTGTCGTCACTAAGGCAAGAGAACCTCACCTGTGTACACTAAAATACCTGAAGGAGGGGGTAAAAAAATGACCCTGTTCTGTATCACGCCAGGGGGAGGTAAGAGGGGCAGGGGGAGGGAAGGGGTTAGGATGAGAGTCAGGGGAGGTAAAGGGGAAGACAGGGGAGGCAGGGGAGGACAGGGAGGGGGCAGGGAGGAGGGGGCAGGGAGGAGGTAGGGGGAGGCAGGGAGGAGGCGACAAGGGGTAGACAGGATAGCAAGGTGGCAGGGGGGAAGCAAGGAGGCAGGGGGGAGGCAAGAGGGGAGAGCAAGGGGAAGATAAGGCCGCCCACACCTGTTGGCCTCCATGGTCGCACGCCCAATATATTATGTGATCACCTGGAGATTAGACACCCCAGTTTATTTCCCCTCTACCTTGACTACCCAAACGATACCCGGGAGGATTGGGTTATTTCGTCGCTAATCAACCAATCAGTCATCATGTGTCGTGGATAATCAACCAATCAGTCATCATGTGTCGTGGATAATCAACCAATCAGTCATCATGTGTCAGGGCTAATCAACCAATCAGACATCATGTGTCGTGGATAATCAACCAATCAGTCAACATGTGTCAGGGCTAATCAACCAATCAGTCATCATGTGTCGTGGATAATCAACCAATCAGCCATCATGAGTCAGGGCTAATCACCCAATCAGTTTAATATGCTCAATCCAGTCAGTTTTGTGTCTAACCCAATCAATCATCACGTGACTAGACTGAGCTCTGAGACTGCCAGCCAACCATTACCTCGATGAACTAGATAAGTGGCGAGTCACGTCAATATAGTGAGTCTCTCTCTCTCTCTCTCTCTCTCTCCTTCTCTCTCTCACCCTGCCTGCTCTCTCTCTCTCTCTCTCTCTCTCTCTCTCTCTCTCTCTCTCTTTCTCTACTCTCTCTCTCTCTCTCTCTCTCTCTCTCTCTCTCTCTCTCTCTCTCTCTCTCTCTCTCTCCATAACTCGCCCTACCCCTTGCAACCTCTCATTCCTCTCCCTCTGCCTCCCCCCCCCTCTCCTCCCTCCCTCCCCCTCCTTCAAATCTTCCCTCCCTCCTCCACCCCTCCAACTAGCCAGCAGCTGTATATATTTTGGTCTTGTTCTGGCGAGGTGTCCTCCGCGCCCTCAAGCTAGCACACGTCACCACCTCCCTACCTCCAAAACCGTGGGAGGCGTGGGAGGTGAGGGCGTGGGAAGGGCGTGGGAGGGTCAATGTGTTTGGCGATGGGGAGGTGAGGGAAGCGTGGGAGAAAGGAGCGATGGGAGGCAGGAGTGGCGATGGGAGAGGCAGGGGGTGTGGGAGGCGAGGCGTGGGAGAGGCGAGGGGAGCGTGGAAGAAGCAGTGAGTATAAAGGGAGAGGTAAAGGGGAGCGTGAGAGAGACAGAGAGGAGCATGAAAGATGCAGGGGGAGCATGAAAGAGACAGAAAGGTTGTGAGAATAACTTGATAAAAATCTAACCTTCAATTAATTAAACCATCAACAAAAACCTCACCTCAACCCAACTACCTGACGATACGAAACAAGTAAACAACCTTGACCTTTTTTTACGATAAATAACCCAAACAAGTAAACAACCTTGACCTTTTTTTTCACGACAACTCACATAAGAAAGGAGACGTCGAAGTAACAATAAAACAACCTAGAATTTTGTCCTTTTTTTCCCTCAACGGCATAAAAGAGACTCGAGATGTGTAGCAGGAATAAAGAAGAGTTAAAAAGATGCGTTATTTCCCCTTTTTTCCCCTCAATGTCAACAAAGATTCGAGATGTGTAAAGGGTATGAAAAGGAGTTAAAAAGATGTGCTAATGGGATGTGCTAGCCGGGAGGTGCAGTGATGAGTGACCAGGTGGGAGTAGGCCGGGGGGGGGTATTTTTTTCCTCCTCAATCCGTCATATAAATGGAAATCAGGTTACAGGTTAATTGGTTCCTGATCCTAATTGGTTCCTGATCCTAATTGGGTTATGATCCTAATTGGATTCTGATCCTAATTGGGTTCTGATCCTAATTGGGTTCTGATCCTAATTGAACCCCAATTCTAATAGGTTCCACAATCCAATCCTAGCCTAATCATCATGAGTGTATCGGATTAGAACTGTAACCTAATCTTAATAATATTTGGGTTGAGTGGTTAGGTTGGGTTAGGTTAGGTTGAGTTCAGTTTTTTGGGTTGGATTGGGGTGAGTTGGGTTGGGCCTTATGCCTACTGGGGTCTATCAGGACCCCAGCAGGGGGTCGAGATGAATTGGGCCCTATGACAACTGGGTCTATCAGGACTGGGGGGTCCGAGATGAATTGGGCCTATGACAGCTGGGGCCTATCAGGACTTCAGGGGGTTCGAGGTGGGCCTGACAGCTGGGGCCTCTCAGGACTAGCGGGGGGTTGAGATGAATGGGCCCTGTAGACACTGGGGCCTATCAGGACCTTGAGGGGGTCAGATGAATTGGGCCCTATAACAACTGGGGCCTATCAGGACTGGCGGGGAGTCCGAGATGAATTGGGCCCTATGACAACTGGGGCCTAACAGGACTGAGAACCAACTTGAGCAGTGATAAGAAAGCGTGGGGTAAGGTACATAGTTGATGGCACTAGATGGCACCCATGACGCCACTTGGCACTGTGGGACGGAAGCTTCGACCACTACACTATGGGTGCCATGACGTAATGTTTATAAATAACACCGACTTCCCTCTTACCTACTCTTACGACTAATAAAAAAAAAGACTAATTATATTAACTCTCAACTCTTTAATAAGACTCTTACAAATAATAAACAAAACGAGTAATATTTAATCCTATTTAATTATCAAAAGTAATTATTCAGTTAATTATATTAGCTCTTAATAACTCTTAATTCTTCCCCCTAAACACTCTTAACCCTTTCCCTTAAACACTCTTAATCCTTTCCCCTAAACACTCTTAACCCTTTCCCCTAATAACTCTTAACCCTTTCCCCTAAACACTCTTAACCCTTTCCCCAAAACACTCTTAACCCTTTCCCCTAAACACTCTTAACCCTTTCCCCCTAAACACTCTTAACCCTTTCCCCTAAACACTCTTAACCCTTTCCCCTAATAACTCTTAACCCTTTCCCCTAAACACTCTTAACCCTTTCCTCTAAACACTTCTTAACCCTTCTAAACACTCTTAACCCTTTTCCCCCTAAACACTTAACCCTTTTCCAAACACTCTTAACCCTTTCCCCAAACACTCTTAAATTCTTTTCCCCCAAACACTTTTTAACCCTTTTCCCTAAACACTCTTAACCCTTTTCTAAACACTTAACCCTTTCTCATTAACTTAACCCTTTCTAAACACTTAACCCTTTCCCCTAATAACTTAACCCTTTCCCTAATAACTTCTTTAATTCCTTCCCTAAACACTTAACCTCTCAAACACTCTTAACCCTTCCCTAAAACACTTAACTCCTTCCCTAAACACTTAACCTTTCTAAACACTTAACCCTTTCTAATAACTTAACCCTTCCTAAACACTTTTAACTCCTTTTCCTCAAAACACTCTAAACCCTTTCCCTAAACACTCTTAACCCTTTTCTAAACACTTCTTAACCCTTTTCTCAAACATCACTTTTAACCCTTTTCCCTAAACACTTCTTAACCTTTTCTCTAAACACTTAACCCTTTCCCTAAAACACTCTTAACCCTTTCCTTAAAACACTTAACCCTTCTCTAAACACTCTTAACTCCTTTTCTAATAACTTAACCCTTTTCTAAACACTTCTTAACCCCCTAATAACTCTTAACCTTTCTAAACACTCTTAACTCCTTTTCCTTTAAACACTCTTAACTCCTTTCCCCTAAACACTTTAACCCTAAAACACTTTAACCCTTTTCCCTAAAACAATCTTAACCCTTTCCCCTAATAACTCTTAACCCTTTCCCCTAATAACTCTTAACCCTTTCCCTTAAACACTCTTAACCCTTTCCCCTAATAACTCTTAACCCTTTCCCCTAAACACTCTTAACCCTTTCCCCTAAACACTCTTAACCCTTTCCCTTAAACACTCTTAACCCTTTCCCCTAATAACTCTTAACCCTTTCCCCTAACCACTCTTAACCCTTTCCCCTAAACACTCTTAACCCTTTCCCCTAAGATAATTTAATATAGCTCAAGGGAACATCAAAGAGCCAATGGGTTAATAACTCTTAAATGGCTCAAATTAACTCTTTATCACCTCATTAACTAATTATATATAAACTGAGTCTAATTAGCTGTCGACAAGTAATTTATTAATAATTATGTGTAATATAGCTGTTAAGTTTGTCTGTAATCTACTGTTAAAATGAGAGAGAGAGAGAGAGAGAGAGAGAGAGAGAGAGAGAGAGAGAGAGAGTATGTATGTGCATGTGTATGTATGTGTGTGTATGTATGATGTGTATGTATGATGTGTATGTATGTGTAGGTATGTGCGTGTGTATATACCTTAACCACACGGGCGAAATTACTCTGTACACGAGAGTAACTTTGCCATCCACTTACACAATACACATTTCGACTCAAGGATCCCCTGGTAGGTCTTAACAACACACCTAACAGTAGTTATTATCACCAAACAATGTCAACTACTGGGGATGTATTGTAATGGGTCTAACTGATGGTGACGATAATGACAACTTCGACCGTGAGAATAACTGGGTGGGTGTGTGTGTGTGTGTGTGTGTGTGTGTGTGTGTGTGTGTGTTCTTCCTCTCTGTTTTTTTCGTTTGTGTGTGTGAGTACAGTACTTCTTCCTGCTGTCTGTGTGAGTGTGAGAGTGTGTGTGTGTGTGTGTGTGTGTTCCCTATGTGCTTTTCTGTGTGTTTTTTCTCTGTGTACGTGTGTGTTTCCCGTATGTATATGTGTGTTTTTCTATGTATGTATGTATGTATGTATGTATGTATGTATGTATGTATGTATGTATGTATGTTTACATCTAATCACCTACACCTCACACTTGACCACCTCCTCCTCCAAACACTAAACATTGAAACAACATCAAGTTGTGGAGCAATGAGGCAAACCAACATTTCAGAAACATTTTTTGTAAACACTGACATTTTGTACTGACATTTGCAAACATTGATATTTGTATTGACATTTGCAAACATTTTGCAACATTGGCACCTGGCTAAACACTCTGGCATTTGTAAACACTTTTGTAAATACATTTGTAAACACTGGCATTTGCAAACACTGGTATTTGTAAATACACATTTTACAAACACTGGCATTTGTAAACACTGGCATTTGTAAACACTGGCATTTGTAAACACTGGCTAAACACTGGCAAACACTGGCATTTGTAAACATTTGAAACACTCGGCATTTGTAAACACTGGCTTTTGTAAACATTGCCATTTGTAACACTGGCATTTGTAAATACTGCATTTGTAAACACTGGCATTTGTAAACACATTTGTAAACACCGGCATTTGTAAACACTGGCATTTGTAAACACTGGCATTTGTAAACACTCGGGCATTTGTAAATGACTGGCATTTGTAAACACTCGCATTTGTAAACATTGACATTTGTAAACACTGGCATTTGTAAACACTGGCATTTGTAAACACCATTTGTAAACATCGGCGTAAACACTTTGTAAACACTGGCATTTGTAAACATTGACATTTGGCATTTGTAAACACTGGCATTTGTAAACATTGGCATTTGCACTGGCATTTGTAAACACTGGCATTTGTAAAACACTTGGCATTTGTGAACACTGGCATTTACTGCAAGAATATAATGGCATTCTTTAACTCCAACCTAACCAGTGTCTGAGCCTGAAGGAAAACGTAATAATTCGCTTTAAAATGAAACTGTTATATATATTTTATTTACTTTCATTATCACCGTCACTATCACCGTCACTATCACCCGTCACTCACTGTCGTCACCATTACTTTCCATGTCACCACCACCACTATCACTCTCGTCGTCACCATCATCGCTCTCATCACCATAAACAACCACCACTACCACCATCATCACTGTAAATCCCGTAAACCATCAACCTTCACCACCACTATTTTAATCATCAGTCATCACCATCATCTTAAACACACACACACACACACACACACACACACACACACACACACACACACACACACCTGCAGTTATTGCTGACACACATTATTTTATTACCACCAGGTGTTTCCTTATGACGAGGCACAGTAAGGCAGGTGGAGGATAATATTAGTAGTAACCTCTATATAACGGATTATGAAAGGAAAGTCCGTTATATCGAGGGTCCGTTAAATAGGAATCCCCATCTAACGGATTGTATGAAGAGAGAAGTCCGTTATAGGGAGGTTTCATTACACCTTCACTTTAAACAGTGACGTCATGAAACAGCCAGCTATTGGTGGGGCGGTGTGGGGGCGGTGGGGTGGAGGAGGCGTGGGGGGCGGTGGGGGGGTGGTATGTAATTTGGCGTACGCATGTTGCAATATGATCAGAGGACTTTTTTCGGAGGAGGGGAGGGGTGAGGGAGGAGAGAGGAGAGGAAATGAGAGAGAGGGGAGGAGTTAAATATATAGATATACCTGTAGATAGATAGACAGACAAAAAATCTCTTCTCTCCTCCTCCTCCAGCAAAGACCAAATCGAGTCTCCGTAATTGAGGCCATTTTACATTACCATCGTCCCTAAAGGGTCAACGAACCATCGTTCTCAAGGGTTAAACTTGCTGTCAAAGGGTCAACAACCATCTTAAAGGGTCAACAAACCATCGTCATCAAAGGGTCATCAAAGGGTCAACAAACCATCGTTCTCAAAGGGTCAAACAAACCACAAGGTCATCATCGTCCCCTGTAAGGTAAACCATCATCCCTAAAGGTCAATGTCCATCAAAGGGTCAACAAACCATCGTTCTCAAAGGGTCAACAAACCATCGTTCTCAAAGGGTCAACAAACCATCGTCATCAAAGGGTCAACAAACCATCGTTCTCAAAGGGTCAACAAACCATCGTTCTCAAAGGGTCAACAAACCATCGTCATCAAAGGGTCAACAAACCATCGTTCTCAAAGGGTCAACAAACCATCGTTCTCAAAGGGTCAACAAACCATCGTTCATCAAAGGGTCAACAAACCATCGTTCTCAAAGGGTCAACAAACCATCGTTCTCAAAGGGTCAACAAACCATCGTTCTCAAAGGGTCAACAAACCATCGTTCTCAAAGGGTCAACAAACCATCGTTCTCAAAGGGTCAACAAACCATCGTTCTCAAAGGGTCAAACCAATCAAAGGGTCAACAAAACCATCGTCATCAAAGGGTCAACAAACCATCGTCATCAAAGGGTCAACAAACCATCGTTCTCAAAGGTCAACAAACCATCGTTCTCAAAGGGTCAACAAACCATCGTCCTCAAAGGTCAACAAACCATCGTCCTCAAAGGGTCAACAAAACCATCGTCATCAAAGGGTCAACAAACCATCGTTCTCAAAGGGTCAACAAAACCATCGTTCTCAAAGGGTCAACAAACCATCGTCATCAAAGGGTCAACAAACCATCGTTCTCAAAGGGTCAACAAACCATCGTCATCAAAAAGGGTCAACAAACCATCGTCATCAAAGGGTCAACAAACCATCGTTCTCAAAGGGTCAACAAACCATCGTTCTCAAAGGGTCAACAAACCATCGTCCTCAAAGGGTCAACAAACCATCGTCCTCAAAGGGTCAACAAACCATCGTTCTCAAAGGGTTACAACATGTTTCTCTATCTCACGTTAAGAAGAACATTAAATTTACGAGCCTTTGGAGAATTCTGACCCACATCTCGGGAGAAAAAAAAAAACTTGACTAATGGTGATTAATGATCTTAATATCCCGTACAAAAAAAATCCTTCAGTGGAGAATTAGGCACCTGAGCTTATTTCACTGGATGATTAAACACCGTAACACTAACTTAATCTAACCCTAATCTACCTTACCTAACTTTAATTTAACTTTACCAAACCTAACTTAATTTTACCTAGCATAACCTAACCTAACTTAACCTTACCTAGCATAACCTAACCTATCCTTACCTAACAACCTAATTTAACCATACCCAACATAATCTAACCATAACCTAACCTAACCCAACCCAGGTAGTTAGCATTAGGTGAAATAAACTGGGGCCACCTAAACGTCTAGTACCACGAAAATATATTAACGAAACGAATAATATATAACGTTAACAAAAATATACCATCTCTTACCTTGGTCTTAATTCTGAATATTTTGCTGTACTGTTTTTTAATCTTGATGTTGGGAAGACGTCGCCCCCCAAGACCTGGTGTAGGGGGGGTGTTGGCCGAGGTGGGGGAGGTTGGAGAGGGCGGCGGGGGGAGGTGTTGCTGGTCGGTGGTGGGCGAGGTGGGGTCTGGTGGTGAGGGAGGTACAGGGGTGGAGGGGCATGAAGGAGGTGAATCAAGAGCATCGTGAGTGGAACGTCTCTTATTGATGGGGGTGTCCTGTACCTCCACCTCCTCCACTTCTATCGTTTCCATCATGATCCACCACTATACTCACTCTCCACCACCACCACCTGTTGATAGCGCCCTCCTCCACTCAACCTCCACTCCACCTCTTGGACAGCAGGTTTCCACACCCACCACACTCCACACCTCCACTTCCCTTCCACTTGGCTGTAGGAGTCCACTAAGCCACCAACACTCACTGGCAAATCCACTTCACTAACACCACTCCACACCCTCACTAACACCACTCCACACCACTCCACACACAATTTCTATCTCAATATCTACTTCCCGTGTTATATATGTTATCACCTTGAGATCTGTACGAAGCACTTTCTCGGGACACTATTGTTACCGGGTAATATTTCTCACGTACCAGCCGCCAACACCACTACTTTTCTATGAGATCTTAGACGAAAAAAAAACACAATTAAAACATATTATGACTAAAAAAAAAAACGATATAAATATAATTACTTATCACCCAGTACACATTATCGTCTCGGTGGGTTACAAACGATTGCCTAAAGCATTAAAAATATAAAACTCCCTCTCTCAGAAAACGTCCATCAGTCAAGTCGGTTCAAATTCATCCCTCGCTTTAGTTATCTTCAGGGTTAATTTAAGTACTTGTCATTACTATAAAAGTAATATTTCCGTTAAAACTATCAACAGAAAGTAAACTATGTTGTAGGTATATATGAAACTCTCTATAGCGGACTACATATAATCCGGTAAATGGAGGTTTCACGTCTAACGAACCCTCGAAATAACGTACTTCCCCCATATAATCCGGTAAATGGAGGTTTCACGTCTAACGAACCCTCGAAATAACGTACTTTCCCCATATAATCCGGTAAATGAAGGTATAACATCAAACAAACAGTAGATATAACGGATTTTCATACCTACATAATCCGGTAAATGGAGGTTTCACATATAAAGAACCCTCGAAATAACGTACTTCCCCCATATAATCCGGTAAATGGAGGATTCACTAACTACACCCCTATACCAATAACAAACCCAACACTTAATGATACGAAGACCTGAGACGTGGACAATCCCCCAAGGAGAGACAACAGGACTCGCAGACAGGTTTGACCAAGGTTGTGAGTGGGAGGTTGTAGGTGGGTGGTTGTAAATGGTTAGTGGGAGGTTGTAGGTTGTGAGTGGGTGGTTGTAGGTGGGTGGTTGTAAATGGTTAGTGGGAGGTTGTAGGTGGGTGGTTGTAAATGGTTAGTGGGAGGTTGTAGGTTGTGAGTGGGTGGTTGTAGGTGGGTGGTTGTAAATGGTTAGTGGGAGGTTGTAGATGGGTGGTTGTAAATGGTTAGTGGGAGGTTGTAGGTTGAGTGGGTGGTTGTGGGTGGGTGGTTGTAAATGGTTAGTGGGAGGTTGTAGGTTGTAAGTGGGTGGGTTGTAAATGGTTAGTGGGAGGTTGTAGGTTGTGAGTGGGTGGTTGTAGGTGGGTGGTTGTAAATGGTTAGTGGAGGTTGTAGGTTGTAGGTGGGTGGTTGTAAATGGTTAGTGGGAGGTTGTAGGTTGTGAGTGGGTGGTTGTAGGTGGGTGGTTGTAAATGGTTAGTGGGAGGTTGTAGGTTGTAAGTGGGTGGTTGTAAATGGTTAGTGGGAGGTTGTAAGTTGTAAGTGGCTCGTGATGCCTACAACAGGATGAAGATGCTACAACAGGTAGAGGTTTCAACAGGTAGATATATCAACAGGCAGAGGTTTCAACAGGTAGAGGTTTCAACAGGTAGATATATCAACAGGTAGAGGTTTCAACAGGTAGAGGTATCAACAGGTAGAGGTTTCAACAGGTAGAGGTTTCAACAGGTAGAGGTTTCAACAGGTAGAGGTATCAACAGGTAGAGGTATCAACAGGTAGAGGTATCAACAGGTAGAGGTTTCAACAGGTAGAGGTATCAACAGGCAGAGGTAACAGGCAACAAGTAGAGGTTTCAACAGGTAGAGGTATCAACAGGTAGATATATCAACAAGTAGAGGTTTCAACAGGTAGAGGTATCAACAGGTAGAGGTATCAACAGGTAGAGGTATCAACAGGTAGAGGTTTCAACAGGTAGAGGTATCAACAGGTAGAGGTATCAACAGGTAGAGGTATCAACAGGAACCAGCCTATACAACAGGTAATGGTCGTTAAATTTCAGCAGTTGTAGTGGTTAAACATGGTAAAAACACTATGGCTTTCGATAACATACATGTTTGACCACCTGGTGACAACACACACACACACACACACACAGTATGCACTCATGGCGACATTACACACTTACAACGGCAGCTACACACAGCGACTAGGAACCCAACCACAATGACTAAAACGTTTGCTTGTGGTCAGTCAGAATCCGGTGAAGAAAGAACTTAACATAGATTTCCTTTGTCATCATTGCCACTATCATCATTGTCACTCACCATCATCGTCACTATCACCATCGTCACTATCACCACCAGTTCACCACACTTTAGAGACCGTGAGTCGTGCAAGGTTACGTTGCCATCAACTTACGGTAACACCTCATCCACTACCTCCATCAATCTACTTTCCTCAAGCTGTGTTTATCTTTAAGCTTTCTCTCAGACTGTGTTTACTTTTAAGCTTTCTCTCAGCCTGTGCTTAACCTTAACAAATTCTTCCCTTAAAACTGGAACCTCCATAAATACCAATTGTTTGCACTTAAGTTGTAAACAAACACACACACACACACACACACACACACACACACACGGGGTAACTACTACAGAAATAGGAGTCAGACACACACCACGTGGTCACAAACAAGAGTGCTATTCCAAACTGCTGTAAAATGTTGAAGGTAAGAATGTTCCCTTAATACCTAACATGTTTCTTCTAAATAAACCCCTGAGAGTGAATGACGCAATCAACATTCTTTACAACACCTGATGAATGTTTTAAAATGTTGGTTTGTTATTGTGGCCTTAAGTTATATGGTGATACACAAACGACACACACACACACACACACACACACGCACGCACACACACCCCTGTACCCTAATATATTAAAGCAACTATCAATTACATATTCACTCAACACCTTTTAAAACACATAGAGCCGCTCAGTCATGCACTTTATTCAACTTGCATGACGTGGTAACTCGCTAATACACCCCACTGATCATGACCTCCCATCTATGAGGTGAATTACTCAACTATTGCCTCTTGGTGTAGGTTAATGGCTGTCAAAATGGCCCAAGTGTTGAAATCATAACAAAGTGGAAACCATTTATTTCTTAATTGACATAAACAAAATGTATCACCGAACCATAGTTATTTTAGGTTGGATTGGGTTAGGTGAGGTCAGGTCAAGTCAGGTTGGATTGGGATGGGGTGGGGTGAGGTTAGTCCAGATCAAGTAATGTTAAGGTTGGATTGGGTTAGGTTAAGTCAGGGTAGATAAGGTCAGGTTGGATTGGGTTATGTATGGTTAAGATAAACTAAGGCATAGTTAAGTTACCCCCAAGTCACCTGCTTTCAAAACCTATACATGAATGGTATTTAGTGAAGTGTCCTTGGTATTTTCTAAACATTAGCCATTTTGTGTGTGTGTGTGTGTGTGTGTGTGTGAGCGAGAGAGGGGTGTGTGTGTGTGTTAAGCTAGAACCCGTCGTGGCGTGGCATACTCCCCAAGGCTTACTGGATCAGCGGGGGTAATGTACACTCTCCCCATCTCTTAATGATCCACAAGGCATTCCCCAAGGAGGTGTGTTGCCTCCTATAATAATTCAGTGTTATGTAAAGGCCTCATCATGGAGTCAATGTCACAAATGGTGTTTAAGACAAGGGTGTTTATTGTCCCTCTAGATTATGATATATTTAGCCAAGCCCCTGTGATGTTGACAGTAATTTATCATCCTACTGCCCTGAGTAATGTATCATCCGACAGCCCTGACGTAAATAAACCCAACTTAACTACATCTATTACACAATGTGGTTGGCACTTGAAGATCAAAATATACTTCAACCAAACCTAACCTAAACCAACCCAACCGAACCTAACCTAACCTACCCAAAACAAAACAAACCTAACCCTTACGACTGGGGGCTCATTGTGACGGGAATTAAAAATGTAAACAAGACTATCCCACCGGAATGACACAGATACGACGACGCAAGAATCATAACAGTACAGACACGGTTGAGCTAATCAGTGCTACCGGTCACTTCACCCCTTTAAACACGATGACATTTACAAGGACAATGGCAGTGTATTTAAAGGGGTTATAACTCACCATGCTCTCGGGGGTTAAGGTATGTCATATGTCCATTGGTGAGGAGGGGGGGGGAGGGGGAGGGTAGGGTAGGGAGCGGGTGGAAAAGCGAGGAAGAGGAGGAACCGAGGGAATAATGGAGGTGGTGGGGGAGAAGGAGGAGGAGTGGGAAGGGAGAAAAAGGAAGGAAGGAAAAGGAAGTGTGTGGAAGGAAGGAAGGAAGGAAGGAAGGAAGGAAGGAAGGAATTTATAAACCTTGTCAACTCCTGTAAAGAATTAGGACCTTGAATACCACTGCAGATCTCATCACGTCAACTTCGCCTCCAATTCATCTTCATCACGACAATAATCACACTTGCTTACACTTATCAACGTAATAAATGCACTTGTGTATGTGACAAGTCGAATTAATACACTGTAGTATACATGTAAATGCGTATACTTAAATGTATGTAGATATTTAATATACAGTTACTCAATAAACTATCTATACAAAATTGTGTTGATAAAATATGACACAACGGACGAAGGATTTTGACAACCCTACCGAGACAACAGGAGTCACAGTGTTCATTATGGGGTTCATCGATCACCCCGAGTACAGGTAGTTTATTGTGTGTGTGTGTGTGTGTGTGTGTGTGTGTGTGTGTACTTCCGCATGTGTGCATATACGTATAGAGACAAATACACCCTTTAAAAATGTCTGAAACCAAGGGGGAAAAACATATGGTATTTCCCAGGCTACTCACCCAGGCTAAAACACTGGCCCTCATCCC
This sequence comes from Homarus americanus, assembly GCF_018991925.1. Taxonomy (NCBI): domain Eukaryota; kingdom Metazoa; phylum Arthropoda; class Malacostraca; order Decapoda; family Nephropidae; genus Homarus; species Homarus americanus. The sequence continues at coordinate 582,556 of NW_024755060.1, read as the reverse complement.
TGTGAAATTTAGAGGGATTTGAGGAGGTGACAATACAATGTTAACCTCTCTCTCTCTCTCACCATACTAACGGTTGCTAGGTCTCTTCCTCTCACCACCTATCCATTATGTTCACTGTATTAACACCATCACCAATCAATTCTCTTACACCATCACCAACCAATCCTTTTTCACCATCACACCAACACCACGTCCCTCACGCCCCGACTAACACCTCCCACGCCCCTCACTAACACCTCCCACGCCCCCACTAACCCACACCCCTCACTAACACACACCCCTCACGCCACCACTAACCCACACCTCCCACGCCCCCCACACCACCGGCTTAAGGCTAGGCAGAGAACATTCCACCCAAAACAACTTCCTGCATAGTTGCCAAAACCACCACTTGTTCTCCTCTCAGTGACGGCGCTTGCCTCCTCCAGTGATACCAAGGCCGTGCATACACCCTATTAATGTCCCCTCAACATACACGCACACATACATACATACACACACGCCAACACACATTCTTTAATACACCTCCACACTCATCCACATATATACACAATGAAGTATACATATAAGCTAATATGCCACACACACACACCCACCCACACACACACCCACCCACACACACACACACCCATGATAACAAAAACAAGCGACGTGTACACTCACCCAACTACATACACTCACATACACACATGATTACGCATACACACACGCCATTATGCAAACTACCACCAAAACACACATACTGTTACCGAATGGTGGGTGGGTGGGTGGGTGACTGTGGGTGGGTGGGTGGGTAGGTGAGTGTGAGTGGGTGGGTTGGTAGGTGAGAAGGTAGGTGTGGGTGGGTAGGGAGGTGGGTTCAAATGGGTGGGTGGGTGGGTGGGGTGGGAGGCGTATAATTGTATAAGTACCAGGTGACCACACTATATAGGGCTTCACCCACCCTACCACTCCCGGGATGCTGTTTCTACCCCACACACACACACACACACGTGGATGACTGCACTGTGGGGGTTACAGTGGACAACACCTCACCGGACTACTCATCGCTACAAGGCACCCTGGACAGGCTACAGGCATGGACTACGGAGAACAAGGTCACCATCAATCACACCAAAACCGTAGTCATGCACTTCAATACCGCCAGTTAGTGCAGTCTGCCAAACTGGACTGGAAGGCCCATGTAAACAACACAATCAAGGCAGCCTCGTACCGTCTCTACATGCTACGACGACTCAAGTCACCTGGGGCACCCACGCCAGAGCTGAAGACTATCTACAACGCCCTTATTCTCCCCAAACTAACGTATGCGTCACCAGCCTGGTCGTTTTCTCTCGACTCAACCCAACAACGTCAGCTAGACAAGGTACAGAAGAGAGCCTGCAGAATCATGCTCGGCGCAGACTACTCCGGCTACACCAACGCTCTCTCCACCCTGGAAATGCCTTCCCTCAGTGACCTTCACCACCAAGCACTAGCAGGATTTGGCAGTGGGCTACTGCACCATCCTCGTCTTCTCCACCTACTGCCACCGGCATTCCCCCGCCCACCTGCCCTGAGTAATGTATCATCCTATCATCCTACTGCCCATAAGAGCCCGCCCTGATAGATACAAGAACAGCACCATCCCATCTATTGTTAAAATAATAAACGCTCCTGATTCATGTACTGTACAGCCCTGTAAATGTATTGAATGTATATTATTATGCCTAAATCACATGTAAGTTTGTATATTTTCAGCCACCAGCTGCAATTCAATTAATAAACCGTTTATTATTATTATTATTATTAATAATATTAAACACACACACACACACACACACACACACGTAAATGATGAGCGTGATATCCACACCTCCCTCACATGACCGTCACCACAACATCACCAACAAGACGGCCAGAAGAAACACTCACACCACAACACATCACACCACGACACATCACACCACGACACATCACACCACGACACATCACACCACGACACATCACACCACAGCACATCACACCACAACCAAGACATTAACTCAAACTAACAGTCCCAAGCATCCGGACACAACTCAACGGAAACAGATAAGTATAGAATAAAAAACGGGAGACAATAATATGGTGAACTATGATAAAGAAGAAACTCTCTACAACTCTCCATCATTAGTTTCTGTATCGTTGGTATCTGGGTTTTTTTTATGTTTTAACTGAGTATTTTACCCAGGATTCCAACTTAGTATAACACGTAACAACACGAGAGGACAAACACACGCACTAACGTAATCATTATATCCACCCTCATGCCTATATGATGATGATGATGATGATGATGATGACGATGATAATAATAAACACTACCTATACAATAATTATTCTTACATACATATAAACAAAACACACACACACACACACACACACACACACACACACCCTATCCACACACCTTGCATATAAAAACATATACATACCCACACACACTCTACCCACACCACGGTACACCCTGCATATAAAGACACATACCCACCCACACCCACAAACACACCCAGAGTCACTAGCACACGCACCCACACAGAGCAATCAAGTTTGTTATCCCAGGAAGCACTTATTTCCGCCCATGTAAACACCACGACGGTGTCAGTCCAGAGCTTTGTCTTACACCCCGTTATAATGGAGGTAAACAATGTGCCTTCAAATACCTGTGAATGTAAACACCGTCTTCAATGGTGTAAACAGACTGACTTCAGACACCTCAGCAATATCTTCAATGGTGTAAACAGATTGCCTTTAAACACCTCAAAATGTAAATAGATTGTCTTTAAATACCCGAGAATGTAAACATTGCCTTCAATGATGTAAACAGAATACTTTTAAACACCTCATAATGTAAACAAAGCCTTCAAATTCCTCTGAAAGTAAATAAACAAATGTACACAAACAGATTTCAGAGATAAATGAATGTAAACAAAGCACTTCACACAGCTAATGACACTGCACACAGTAGGCTAACAGCTGGTGCAGCTGAGTGTAAACAGAGAAACAACGGATATCCTTCAATGTAAACACAAACAAACGGCACTAGTGAAATGAAAACGACTACTTCTGAGTACTCGTATAAAGAAGAAACAAACAAACAGCTCATACTGCTACATGTAAACAGAGAACTGACATAGTTAACTGTAAACAAACTAACGGCCAATATCACTGAATGTAAACAGTAATTTCATAGTTAATATCAATAAACACACTGGCTTCAAACTGTAAACAAGAGACTACTAAAGTTAAATGGAATGGCAAACAAACTGTCTTCAAAATGTAAACAAAATTCTCATAGTAAACACAGCAAAGACAAACAAACCATTCCAGCAACTCAGTGCCTTATCAGTGAAACTAAAACGACCGTCATTAAACCACCTGATAACAGATAAAAGAGAAAAACCTCGTTAAACCAACTCATTTTAAGAACGACCTCCACCTATAGTGAACAAATTTGGTGAGGTAATGATTTCTACTCGATACTGTAGAGAGAGAGAGAGAGAGAGAGAGAGAGAGAGAGAGAGAGAGAGAGAGAGAGAGAGGAGAGAGAGAGAGAGAAAGAGAGAGGCATGAGCGGACGGGTAAAAGGTGTAGGGTAGGGTGTGTGTGTGGGTAGGTGTAGGGTGTGTGTGTGTGGGTAGGTGTAGAGTGTGTGTGTGGGTAGGTGTGTGTGTGGGTAGGTGTGTCACTGCTGGTTAACATAACACGAGACAGCACAGGTAAAACAACACCCCTTCCCCTCCCCGGCCGACAACAGCTGATTAATCAAAACAAACAATATTCTTCCAAGAGCTAGTTACTTACCCTTGCATTCCATTACACGTCATCACTTACAAAACACCCCTTTAAAGTGTACACCCCCCTCCCCCACCCCAGGTCACTTAGTCAGACGTCAACAACCACTTATAACACAGATCCACCACTTAGAATCTACTTAAAATAATGTTCTAAAGTCGGGTTCTTCACGTGGGTATGACAAGGATTCGCGTGCCTGCAGGATGATCGCCACAGTTAGGTACAGATATGGTAATTGTAAATGTCCCGTGTAGCGGATAGCCAAGGAGCTGCGTGTGGGCCATGTATGCGTGTGGGCCATGTGTGCATTGTGGCCAAAACACCCCCAGACCGGATGATACTATGGCCCAGGTGCTGCCTCGCCTTCTCGTAAAATCAGGCCACGTTGTCAACTTAGTAAGGATTATCAGGGATCATTACACCGTTAGTTAATAAAATACCGCGACTCATTAGGGTAATTTTGATAGTGTTTGGTCTTATCTCCGGATGAAGGCTTTGTTCCCTGAGCCGACTGTGTTTGGAGCAAGTGTCACGTATTAATCAAGGATCTAGCCTATAGTCTTGATGGATGATCCGTGACACAGCAATGACATACGCACACCATAACATCATATATTACACCATAACACCATACCACAATACCACATCACCACCACTCTGCCAGCAGCTACAAGGGGGCGCTTCTGACATGAGGATACGAGATAACAACACTAACACACACACATACATAACACAGTATAACACCACCAGGTTCTGTAGATGTTAAATGTTGGCTCACGGGGCACCAGATAACACACCGTAACACCCAGAGCACTACACCACCAGCTGTTTGTAGGAGGCAGTGGTGGTGTTGGGTGAGTGCGGCACAAGGTAAGCAGCGTACAGCGGGAGGAGCAGAGGGCAGGACAACACTGATCCTGCCTGTCTGGGCTGCGGTGCTCCAGGTGACGATAACAACTTCTGGATTTTACCCCCGCGGACCTTCCCCCCCTCCTCCCTCGCTCCCTCCCTCACTGCGCAGGTCCCCACCACCTCCACTCGCTCACTCCTCCTACCTCGACTCTTCACCTCCTCCTACTCCTACCTCACCTCCTCCTCCTACTCCTACCTCACCTCCTCCTCCTACTCCTACCTCACCTCCTCCTCCTACTCCTACCTCACCTTAGCTCCCTCCTAACACACCTTCACTTCCTCACCTGATTACTAAATTTCCTTCACCTATTTCACCTCCGTCTCACTTCACCTAAGTCACCTCTTATTTCACTTCAGTCACCTCACACCTCTCACTTCACCTAAGTCACCTCACACCTCTTGCTTCACCTAAGTGAAGTATAACAATGGTGACGTCACAAGAGTGGGCGGGGCAGCATAACACTGGTGACGTCCAAAAGGTGGGCGGGGCAGCATAACACTGGTGACGTCACAGGAGTGGGCGGGGCAGCATAACACCGGTGACGTCAAAAACGTGGGCGGGGCAGCATAACACTAGTGACGTCACAAGAGTGAGCGGGGCAGCATAAAACTGGTGACGTCACAAGTGGGTAGGGCAGCATAATACTTAAGAAGTCACCTTGGCGAGGCAAAAGTAACGTCCTGGTGTCACTCAATGTGAGGAAAACGCGAGATAATAAGCTAAGGTGAGACCACGACTGAGTGAGGTATGATTCACGGCAAATTAAAAAGTGTTACGTTAGACAAACGGCTTCACCATCACCCCCAAGTGACCACAAAATACACACCTGCCCTCGACACGACCAGTAATAACAGTACACATGTTATACCGACAGGAATATTAAGTCGGGAACATTTACAAGTTGGGTTGAGAATTTTTGTTGAAAGTAAACGTTTGTGCTTCACGTCGGTACGGAAGCCGAGTGATGAAGGTGGTGACGGTGGACATACACAGTTACTACGGCACTTGTACTGTGACCAACTTGCACCAGGGAAAGTCATCACCACGGTCCACTAACATACATTGAGCGGTGAGGGAGGGAGGCCGCCAGCCACCAGGGTAACCTGGTCCGGCCAACACTACCACCGTCACTTCCCCGCCGGTCACTACACAGCTACATCCTCGAGCAGTAAACACCAGAGTTAGAGAGGCGGCACCTTAGCTCCAGCCTGGTCCAGCCGTGACTGTGCGCACCACATAACTTCCAGCTGACCCCGAGTTGACGCACATTTGAGGGTCACCACCACCACCACCGCTGCCCCGCTGGAATCCTTAAGCCATCGCTCACACGTTATCACCCACGCCGTCTCCTCCCACCACCCACCACACCACCTCACCCACACACCTGTTGACACCTCCACCACACCCACCAACACTACACCACGTCCCTACACCAGTCCAGAACAAACCACGGCTCCAATACCAGCCAGGTAGCCACACTTAAGGGTCTGGATTATGAGTGAAATGAAGTGAGGGAGTCCGATATCCAGCGGCACACACAGCCACAAGCTCTCGCTCTGGTAACAGGCTAAACCAGTAAGGCTTCCCCCAAGACCCTCTCCTGGGCATAAAAGGAAACTCGGCTCTCCACTGCATCCCGACACACACACTGACGTTTCATCACTACACCCATCACCACCATAACACCGCTATAACACCACACAGGTATCAATATTCACCACACACCCACAGGTATTTTGTGTCAGGTGTGTGGTGCTAGGGCGGTGTGTTTCGTACAAATACCTGCAGACCTGAACCATGTTAAGTCCCTCCCACCACCACCACACAATCCTTTCACTACCCACACACCTTGTCCTCGACCCACACACACTCCTATCCTCACAAGTCTACATAAACGCCCCCTCTATCCTTACACAATCTTTTAACTTCCCTTCTCTCTACGCACACGTCCGTCCATCACCTACCCACACACCTATCCTCACCTACCCACACACACACCTATTCTCCCCTACCCACACACACCCTCATCCTCCCCTACCCACACACACACACACCCATCCTCCCCTACCCACACCCCCATCCTACCCACACACACCCATCCTCCCCTACCCACACCCATCCTCCCATACCCACACCATCTCCCTCCACACACCCATCTCCCCTGCCCTTTTATCCTCCCCTCCCACACAACCATCCTCTACCCATATCTTTCCTTTGACATTTACAGTATTGCTTCACACATCTCTCTCTGTATATCTACCGCCCTCCACCCCCCTCCTTCAAGATGACAGAGATAAAAACACTGTAGCCTAGCACTATCTACCCCCAAGAGGACTATGTATTGTACTGTTATCCCGAGGTAATGGCATGACGGTCGAAAGTCAGTTGGCCTCTCGTTATATTTTGTCTTGTGTGCCAGTGACGAAGTAAAATAAGAATCACTTGAGAATTATCCCCCCACTCCAGTTTAATTTATCTGGTGATTAAAACACCTTGATACTTTTGTAACCTAATCCAGTCTTATCTAACTAAACCTAATTTTAGCCTTACGTAGTCTAATCTTTGCTTAACCTAATCTAGTCAAGTCCAGTCTAATCTAACTTAACCTACCCTAGTCTAATCTTTGCTTAACCTAATCTAGTCCAGTCTAATCTAACTTAACCTACCCTAGTCTAATCTAACTTAACCTAACATTGATAAAAACCTAACCTAACCCCATCAGGTAGCATTAGGGTGTCTAATTACCAGGTGAAATAAACTCGGGTGCCCAATCTTCAGGTGTCCCGTAAACCAACAACCTGACGCCTGACCTCCACAGAAAATTAATGACCTTGTTAGTAAGATGTCGTTTATTCTCACGAGCATTAAAGCCTCTAAGATACACAACAATATCTTATCTAATCTCCAGGTTAACACAGCACATATCACCCTCCTCCTTGGCTTCACCTATCTAAATATACAGGTAAGTTAATCTAAACACAGGTGTATGTCTTAATGAATCTAATTATACATGTACAATAAATCCAAGTAAATTTATATGGTACAGTCACTCAAAAAATTTTCTATACAAAAATGTGTTGAAAAATTACACAACGGACGAAGGATTTTGACAACCCTACCGAGACAACAGGAGTCACAGTGTTCATTATGGGGTTTATCGATCACCCCGAGTACAGATAGTTTATTGAAGTGACTGTACATTCAAGTCTGTGGGTTTCATTTTGACTGGGGGGGTCACTTGAGCACTAACAAAACTGTGGGTACTGAAGGCTAGAGACAGGAGAGAGAGCTGGGGTATAAGGAGACCAGAGACATGCCGCCAAAACACTGGGAAGAGGTGGTCAGTTCATCACATCTTTGGGGAATAATGAGTCTTCCTGTGAAATGTAACTGCTTCAAAATGACTGGTTAAGATTGGGTCATTATCTGTGGTAAATTAATGGATACAAGATATAGTCCTCGCACGGAGAAACATCCATCAGTCAGGTTAGGACGCTGGACTGATTAAAAAAAAAAAAAAAAACACTAAACCAAAGGATCTAGTTTTGGTTTTTAAAAGTAGATTTAGGCAACAAGTTTAGTAAATACACAAACCTAACTACAAGTACATATACCCTCACGATCGTAACAAGGCAATTCTCCTCATTCCACAGAGATTAGACAAGAGTAATGATCAAATGTGTTCCCCGCGCCAAAGACTGAAGCTGATTTGAAATGATTGAGGTTACTTGACATCGAAAAAAATAATGGCTGGGCACTCCACTCGGTGTTAGTCCAAGGTATAAATAAGTTGGCATAGGCAGAGGTTCAGCAGATTGGAATTGTAACATAAGTCTGTGGCGTCCTGTACAGAAGAGGAAGCTATGGTAAAATCCCTGGAAATATACAATGGTAAATTCTTTCTGGTAAGGTCATTATTGTTGACGATTCCTGTGGTGGCTTCTTCCTACACCGTAACGAGGTGAAGTGACCTAACACCACACCCAACCCATACTGCCCCTCACACACACACACACACCTATCAAGTACTACAGTTTCCACCACAACGAGTAGGACACTGTCAGCGCTACACCCACTTCAGCCGCACCAAGCCTGGCTAATAAGCAAGTATCCACCCAACACTGAAACTCGCTCTGGCCATGAAGGTCTCAGCGAGAACCAAGGTCACTTACTTCAGCTCTCAAGTGTAAACCTCCTCATCTCACCTCGTCTACCCTAACAGCGTTCATAACATTACGGCAAATATAAATAACAACAGCAACAACGTAATAATAACAGTAAACCTTAATAATAATAATAATAATAATAACAACAATAATATTATAAATACTACTAATAATAATAAACATAAAAATACTCACGGTACATGGATATTGGGACCACCTGAGTTTAGCCACTCGGTTTTCGTCGACGATTCGACACCCTAACTACACTGGAAGTCAGGTCAGGTTAGATAATGTAAACAGTGTAAACAAATAAACAAAAAATAAGTAACAAGTTCAAATAAACAATAAGTAGTCTACATCACATCAAACAAGACTTTAATAACAAATAAACACGTAAACAAAAACAGAATATATATATGAATCACATTTACCGGATATATCGACAAACAAACAAACACCGGACACACACACACACACTGACTATAAACATTCAGAGTTATCAATAAAAATAAAACGATCTGACACTACCAATAACACCTCCACCCCCTGTATGTGCATCATCTTATGGGCCCTCGATCCTATACCATAAGAGTTCGGGCCCAATAAGGATTCTAATGGGCCCTCGATCCTAAACCGAGATGGTTAGGGCCCAATAAGGATTCTAATGGGCCCTCGATCCTATACCATGAGTTAGGGCCCAATAAGGATTCTAATGGGCCCTCGATCCTATACCATGAGGGTTAGGGCCCATAAAGGATTCTAATGGGCCCTCGATCCTATACCATGAGAGTTAGGGCCCAATGAGGATCCTAATGGGCCCTCGTTCTAATAGGTCCAGTCATAATGGGTCAGTTTTATCAGGTTAGATATACTTGAGGGATATTGGGACTGAGTAATGAGAGACCTACGGTGAGAACCATTTAACGGACTACATGAGATGAAAGTCCGTTATATTGAAGGTTTGTTAGATATGAAACCTCCATCTAACGAACTATAAAGATGAACGTCTGTTATATCAAGGACACGTTAGATGTGAATCCTCCCTCCATCTAACGGATTATTATAGGAAGACAGGAGTCCGTTATATGGAGGGGAAAGTCCGTTATATGGAGAGGAAAGTCCGTTATATGGAGAGGAAAGTCCGTTATATGGAGGGAAAAGTCCGTTATATGGAGAGGAAAGACCGTTATATGGAGGGGGAAGTCCGTTATATGGAGGGGGAAGTCCGTTATATGGAGGGGGAAGTCCGTTATATGGAGAGGAAAGTCCGTTATATGGAGGGAAAAGTCCGTTATATGGAGAGAATGTTATATCGACGTCTTACTGTACATTATAACACAAGGTATGGTTCACTACAACGGGGTAACAGGTGACCATCGGGAAGAGCGACCATGTGTGTATTCATAACACATCCTCGACAAGAACGGGCAAAGCGTTAATGGAACTCGTAATGACTTCCCAACATGCGTCTTTCATATCAGGACGGAGCTCTGATTCTACCAAGATTCGTAAGGGTGAAATCTTCTCGTAAATGAAGATGCTTTGATTGCCTCTTAAACTGGTGGATACAACAACTAAACGTAACCTAATTGAACTTGATGTTACCTAACCCAACTTCTAACGGCGCCTCACCTAACTTAAAACTGCATCTAACCTAACTTAAACTGCGCCTAACCCAACTTAAACTGCGCCTAAGCCAACTTAAACTGCGCCTAACCCAACTTAAAACTGCATCTAACCCAACTTAAAACTACATCTAACCCAACTTAAAACTGCATCTAACCCAACTTAAACTGCGCCTAACCCAACTTAAAACTACATCTAACCCAACTAGAACCTTCACTAACCTTATATACCTAAAACTTAACCAAAAACAGTACAATAATATTACGTAAATAACATAACTAAAAAATTAAAATCAATTCGTGTGTAAGAAGCGACATACCTACAGTCTATCCTAGTCGGCTCAAATCAACTCACTATTATTGTTCGAATTATCGCTTTCCTATCTTTCGGCCACACGAATTGAGAAATTAAAATTATTCCCCTCCCGGATTACGCCTTGGGAGCTATGGCCAATCAGAGACGCCTATGGAGCTACAGCCAATCACACCCTTATCACAAGTCAATATTAATACTACCTGTCGGCTCCACCCTTGGCCAATGTTGTCCCTGCAAACACGAATACAGCACGATGATTGTGTACCTTTGAGACCAGGTAATATGGGGCCTTTAAAACCTGAACTATGGGACCTTTAAAACCTGAACTATGGGACCTTTAAAACCTGAACTATGGGACCTTTAAAACCTGAACTATGGGACCTTTAAAACCTGAACTATGGGACCTTTAAACCCAGTAATATGGGACCTTTAAACCCAGTAATATGGGACCTTTAAAACCTGAACTATGGGACCTTTAAAACCTGAACTATGGGACCTGTAAAACCAGCACTATGGGACCTTTAAAACCTGAACTATGGGACCTTTAAAACCTGAACTATGGGACCTTTAAAACCAGCACTATGAGACCTTTAAAACCAGCACTATGGGACCTTTAAAATCTGAACCATGGGACCTTTAAAACCAGCACTAAGACCTTTAAAACCAGCACTATGGGACCTTTAAAACCCGAACTATGGGACCTTTAAACCTGAACTATGGGACCTTTAAAACCTTAACTATGGGACCTTTAAAACCTGAACTATGAACTATGGGACCTTTAAAACCTGAACTATGGGACCTTTAAACCCTGAACTATGGGACCTTTAAAACCTGAACTATGGGACCTTTAAAACCTGAACTATGGGACCTTTAAAACCTGAACTATGGGACCTTTAAAACCTGAACTATGGGACCTTTAAAACCTGAACTATGGGACATTTAAAACCAGCACTATGGGACCTTTAAAACCTGAACTATGGGACCTTTAAAACCAGCAATATGGGACCTTTAAAACCTGAATTATGGGACCTTTAAAACCGGCACTATGGGACCTTTAAAACTGGCACTATGGGACCTTTAAAACCTGAACTATGGGACCTTTAAAACCTGGGAAAAACTAGCACTATGGGACCTTTAAAACTAACACTATGGGACCTTTAAAACTAGCACTATGGGACCTTTAAAACCAGCACTATGGGACCTTTAAAACCTGAACTATGGGACCTTTAAAACCTGAACTATGGGACCTTTAAAACCTGAACTATGGGACCTTTAAAACCAGCACCATGGGACCTTTAAAACCAGCACCATCGGACCTTTAAAACCAGCACTATGGGACCTTTAAAACCAGCACTATGGGACCTTTAAAACTAGCACTATGGGACCTTTAACCGGCACTATAAGACCTTTAAAACAAGCACCATGGGACCTTTAAAACCAGCACTATGGGACCTTTAGAACCAGAACTTGGGACCTTTAAAATCAGTACTATGGGACCTTTAAAAACCTGTACTTCGAGACCTTTAAAACCACTTGCTATGAGGTCTTTTAAAACTGGTTAAAAATCATATCTTTAAACTCAGCTAAGGAGTGGCATTTAAAGAGCAGCTAAGACCCTAAGAACCAGTTATCCAAATGGGCACCAAACCAAACACCATCAGCCCAAACACTCCCTCCCCAGCTGGACTCAACAGCTGGACGGAAAATAAGGGAGGAAGCTGAATAGTCCACCCTGACCTGGTACTGTATATTAATACCCACCAGCTGGGTTCTTAACTGCAAGTAAATGAACTGAATTCCCCTAGATGGTAACTTTCTTTGGCATGCTGTAAGGAGCACTTGCAGATTAATGAGGCCTCAATCTGGCTGGTTCCAGCGGGTACAAATGGTTCACAAACGGGTAATCTGAGATGTGAATGCTAGGCTGGGTTCCCGGTAAACTGCACTTCCCCTCTCAACTGCTGCTTCACACTTGCTTATGTTCAATAAACAACTTACCTTCACACTCCCCCACACACGTGGTTGAAGGCGACAAACAAATCATACGTGTCTGGTTAACAAACAATCAGCACACTTCCTCACTACCCAACACTTGGTTGAAGCCAACAAGGTCACACGAGACAGATCAACAAGCAACTGCCTCACTCCCTCACCGCCCACCACTCAGTTGAAAAAGATATCACACTATATTGGGATAAATAAACAAGTGTCACTCTCCCTCACTATATACCCAACACTTGACTGAAGCCAACCATGACACATTGGACTGAGATCTACAAACAAGTGTCACACTCCCTTACTATATACCCAACACTTGACTGAAGCCAACCATGACACATTGGACTGAGATCCACAAACAAGTGTCACACTCCCTTACTATATACCCAACACTTGACAAACCAACAACCATCACACTGCTCCCACACTACCCAACACTTAGCCGAGACACACAAACATCAAGTATGAAACAAAGTTCTACACACAGCTCACAAGTGCTCAGTTTGAGTCATTACTTGACAGGAAGCTGTATAACCGGAGGCCAGAAATAATACCAACAAAACAAAACTCCCCAGGAAACATTCTTTGACATTTGCTATGCAGCGTAACAACCAACCATTAACATTCAATCCTGACTCCCAAGAACTTGGCTACATTCCACATACAACTCACTACCTCTAGCCAAAGAGTACATCTCCCTGCATTACTGTATTCTCAAGATGTGAAAGTCATGACCACAGTACAGTATATTATCTTCCTATGAACAAATAATATTTTTAAAGCTCAGTTTGTGTATTACAGTAAGCATAAGGAATGTTTGTGTGTTATTAAGCATATAGAAATCTTTGTAACTCTACCTTCCTCTGTATGTGTACTTGTTCAGTCAATAAAATACAGTATTAACAGGTGGGTTGTCCAGCCTTTTATCTGAAACTCGTGAATTTCTACCAATAAAAACTCATTAACACTTGCTAAATCAACACCATTGGCCTTACTTCAGATCAAGGGCTGTGTGACCAAGCATTACAACGGTTATTTATCTAATCTAACACGTCCTATGGGAATTTAACACAATTTGTAACATATTATAATTTACAGCATTTTATTAGTAATTTTTTTTAACTTTGGTGTAGTTTGTTTTTCACGGCAAACAATTATTCCTATTATGTCAACAAGCTACTGGGTATGACACACCTGCACTGTAAACACATGCTGATATCAAGTCCCCCTCAAAAGCACTTTAAACTATACCTACAACCTAGAACATAGTCATTACACTGTACCTAAGTTTTTCATAGTTCACCAATGTTTGCATTTACAGAGTCCCTTGAAAAAGTTACATACCCCCAAACATTGGTACGTACAGTTGTGGACAAAATTCCCTAGACACTTGGGAGTACAGCAGCTGGCACCTGAGTACTTGAGGATCATTAGGTGAGAGGGATTGGAATTTTAAAGTATTTTCTCACTTTTTTTTATATAATGGAGTTTTTTTTTTCCATTCTGTGGTTTGGATATAATATTTGATGAAAAGCAATGTTATTAAATATAAACTCTGTACTAATCATATGAAATTACTGTCCCAAGAAGTAAATGCCAGAAACAGGTATTGCCAAATGTTCAGGGAAATTTGTACGCAACTGTTCACCAATAACCGTATTCCTCACCATGTTCACTATGACTTAAGACTTGATATCATAAATGTAAGGAATGCATCAAGGACGACCATGACACAGGTCTTATATCTCTCCACCTGTCATAGCAGACATGTTGAAGAATACAGTCATGTGTGGGAAAGGATGAAACACACACTGAACTCTATGTACACTCACTAAAAACTTCTCTAACGCTATAATCACTAAGCAATATGAAAAATAAACAAACGATCTGAAACCATTCCAAGATGACAAGCCCCATTAAGCACATTCTCACATCCATCGTGCCCAGGTGTTGGAGAAGTTTTGGTTGAGAGTGTACTTATGTTTTGGCTGTGTTACTTCCTAAAGGGACTCTGTGAACACCCTACATATACCTAACCTTATTCTGGCCAAATAATATAACCATGGACTGTATTTATTACTAGTGTACGTATACAGTATATCAACAAAGTACAAAACAAATAGATAAACATTTCTATCAGTAAACAAATCAACGTGACAACAATAAAATACAGTAGTTTTTCCAACAGAGACCATGATAAAAGATGTGTGACTCAAATTAAACCACACAATACAAATCAGTTGCTGACCACTTTAAAAATGATTAGGCTGCAAATCTATACAGTACTGTATCTAATAAACTAATATTAATACTGCACTGTAAAACCAAAGCTCTAAATTCTACAAAATATCCTGAACTATTATACAGTACAGGTGGAGACCCTTCATCTGAAACCCTTTGGGAACCTTTGGGCTGACTGTGAAGTGCTCTACCAACTGAACTGTAGACATCATAATGGTTGACCCTCATGTAACGAGGATGGCCAGCCCAAGGGCCACCTAGGCATGAATTTGTTTAAGGTGTATAAGCTGTCGCCAACACAACAACCACACCTTAAGTTAAAGAGTTGCATGACCCAGTGTCAAAGAATAGTCCGAGAAGACCGCACAACTCGCCAACTGCACTGGCTAACCATTATCCAGGAATACGATCTGCAAATCGATTTACATCCAGGTTCCCAATTACCGCTAGGTAGACATAGGCAAATATCGTAAAAAAACTTGCTCATAGTTTCATCCTGCCTGGGGATTGAACCCAGGTCCGTTCGCTTGCGAGGCGAGCATGCTGACCGTTACACCACAGGTTACCAGATCTTACCAGTATAAATGATATTTTTGTAACAAAATTAACTTCTACATTTGAAAAGTTCTATTTTAAGATGAAGCATAACACTGTACCAGATACATTTTTATAAGCAAGGTAAAGTGTAAAATGTGGAAATTAAACCAATTACCATGTAGTACAGTACAGTATAAGATTTGGCATCTAGGTACAGTACACAAGTCTAAGCCCAAAATACTTTCTAATTCCTGCCCCCCAGCACCTGGGTGTCTTGTTTCATTATACTACATTCTGTTTTGTTGAAAACCTACATACAGTACATGTATTCAAGAAATGCTCCAGTCAGTAATACAGCAGTGACTTTATAACCACTGGACTACATTACAGGTACAGTATAATGAAAGTTTTGTTATTAATATCCTTATCATTAATTTATCTTACACATAATACCTAGTTCCCATTCTATAAAGGTATATTGGCAATAGGAAGGGCATCCAGCTGTAAATCTTGCTTTAAATTTGTCAGAAAGTAACCAGGACACCGTACCATCAGGTAATGAAGGCCGACTCATCCAAGTGTGGAAAACGACCGTAAAATGGTGGTGGTGATGATGCGTTCTCTGCTAGTTATGTGTCCACTACTGTATAGTACAGTATTCATTAAACAACTACAGCTATCACCTTTAATAGTCACACTTGCACACCATGAACCCTTATCTTACTGAGAACTATAACATGAGAACCAATAATCTCTCAACACAGAGCTCCATCTAAAACTAATCACAGTACTGTATATTACCCTTATACTCTTACACTATCCTCAAACATATATAGTATTGTACAGCAAGTTGGCAGCTAAAATCTATCATGTTAAACTACCTACAAACATAATATTGTACAGCAACTGTTACCTAAAATGTAACATGATACTACTATAATATTCCCAAACATCAAGTACAGTGTGATGCAATTTACCCAATATTTAGCTCAGTATTGTATAAAATTCATTCTCAAGTTAGCCATAGTTTGATGTTATCTCTAAGTCATTCCTCTTTCAACAGTTCATCACAGAAGTCACTTTCAGAACACAAATAATTCACACATTAGCTAACTGAAATTTCATATAAAGTACTGTACAATATTTCACTTGTTTCTGCATCAAGTCAAGTTAGCATACTGTACCACTTTCCCAAAACTAGCTACAACAGACTATTTTTAGAGTCCACTCACAGTACAAAGCATGTCCCTCTCTAATGCTATATAACCAAACTTGTTACACTTCTTTGCTCACCTCAAACCACCTAAAGTACAGTTCTGACAAAAATCATTTACAGTATTTCATCAACAATCTGACCATAAAATAGTTAACTGAAATGTAAGCTGGATGGGCATGCAATCACAGGAACAGAAGCAACATTTTTTCGTCACTAGACTGGCTGTTGGAGGGCACAGCTGCCAAGTCTTAGGCTATTTCTGTCACCCTTCCTGCTCCAAGTCTAGACGTTGTTTCGGTCAATACAATAAACTAAATACTGTACTTACAATATTTTATCACCATTAACAGGGTACAAAGGCTCATCTAAATACACTTTTGAGAACATAATTACTCTCTATCTCCTTATTATCTGCAAAAAAAAAAAAGGCAGCGTCGTAGAAACCAAGACCAAGAATCATACAGTATGCGGTATTTACCCGGTACTAATAAAATTTACTTAAATAAAATCTAAGGCATCCATTGCTCACCACACCTACAACATTCATGTCATATGTTAGGAAGATACAATACAATATGTAAACCGAGTGCTTCATGATGCAGGCATACACACCAGAAGACAAAATAATTATCAAAATATATTAAAAAATAAAAGCCAGTTAATTTCGAGATACAGTATTAAAGTTGTCCTAATAGAGTACTGTTCTAGTCTTCCTGATCGTGAGATATTATGGCACATCATCAGGGGAGAAATTCTGCTTCATATAGCACTCTTAGATGCAGTGCTCCATACCAGTCCCATACAGATGTGGCTGACCAAGATATTCCATGTTAAATATATTAGTCTCATGTTTTAAACTAACACACACATACACCTTCAAGTTATCTTATTCAATTAGGAAACAAAAAATATAATGGAATAAATAAGTTATAATCTCTTCCAACAACTAGTCTTACTTTCACCTAATAACTAGAATCTGCCAAGCAAATATTATCCCATGCAACTCACTGTAATTTCATTTCACTTTATTTATGAAGACTTAAAAATAATTATTTTCTTATGCAACTTTACATTATGGGGTGAGCCCGAATAAGCCACAGACTTGATTTCCTTGGCTAGGTTGAGTAGTAAAACAGGCAGGCTGCTACCAACAGTTCCTAAGTCAAGGTATAATTCTGTTCACTTCACATCAATTACACAGAATCTGTTAAAATGAGAAAGAATGCTATTCAATAAAGAGCTACAAGAGTTCTCAATACAGCTTGCTTAAACATGGCTTTATATCAAGTTATCCCCTATCAGCACATAACCAATCCAGTTTCTTCTCTTCATTAACAAACTAAGCGATGACTCCCTTTTCTAGCACTCTCAAGAACGGTTCTATACTCAAGATAACATCATCCAAACAAGAAAATCTTATATACAGTACCTGTATAGTACTTCTTTAAATGTTAAGGTGGGTTAAGGTTACTGAATCTCATGGAAGGAGGGAAATGTAGGACAGTGCAGAAAGTAACAGAAGGGCTGAAAGAGGATGTAGTAACACACACTTCCTTGTATCCACGACTTGCAAACTGAACACACATCAGTAGTAAACAAAGCGATTCTTTAGCATCCACTTTAATTAAAAAAGCCTCATATTAAAAGATTTACTATGAATATACGGCATGTACACCCGCTCCAAAAAGTATCTTTACGGAGAGGTTCGGTGAATTCCATAATGAACACTGTGACTCCTGTTGTCTCGGTAGGGTTGTCAAAATCCTTCGTCCATTGTGTCATATTGTCTAGCACAAAATCGTATAGATACCTTTTGCAGTGGGTATACAGTACACTACTATATTCTACTGTACACTTAAACAGTGTACACTTTTCGTTAAATTGTTATCCTGGAGAAGATAATGGTGTTAAATATTTGAACTCCATAAACAACAAATATTTCAATACTGGATTGGACAATGGGAGAAGAGTCAAAATTGTGAATAAACTTTTTATATTAACGTCTACTTGAAAAATCTGACAAATTCGTTTGAAACTCATTAAATACCATAGGAAAAACCTATTTTTAATATCAAAATAAAGACCGGTGAATTACAATAAATTGACCAGAAAAAGAGCTGCATTTACCTTTAACACTTTTCAAATTTTAAGTTACATTGACCCCATCCTTAGTTACTGCTGGTAAATACTTAACCAAACCTAATCATTACCATTTTTAAACTGTTATAGACAGTTTTTGCAACTCTCTTCAAAATCATGGTTAAGAACGTAATGAGATCACCTGATGATTATCCCCAGTTTAGATCACCTTAAGATTAACCACCCAAATGCTAACCTAACCACCCCAGCCCCTAGTACCATTAGGGTGTCTAATCATCAGACTATTTCAATCTTATTCTCAGGGCATTATCAGTGCCTTATTGGTTTAATTAACGGAATAAAGAACTGGTCTTCATCTGTCTGTTCAGTACAGTATATAATCTTCTGTTATTGGTACATACTATACCACAGACAATCTTTTTCAACTTCACAGACCAATTAGACAATGATACAAACTATTTACATGGTTTTGGCTTTGATAAAAAACATACCAACTGGTGGACACTGTTAAGGGACATATAGTAACTTGTTGTGCAATACTGTACTGTATAAAGCTTATTTAACTTGGAAAGCTGAACACTGACACAACAACCTGGTGCTTGGTTATTACCCATAAAGATAATACAGTATTACTTTCAGCATTTATTATAGTAAATGTGATGGTCATATCCAGGTAATCAATGATATATTAACACAAACAATTCCATCCTAGAATAATTAAGAATTTAATAATGGTTTGTTTTCTTTGGCATTTTCATGAAATTGTATGTCTTAATGCTCACAGTTTGGTGGAGGGAGAACATAAATAAAAGAGTCCTAATTTACATATTGGTAGGAAACAACATGTAGGCCACGACCTTCAGTGCTTTGGCTAACTGACAAAAACCTTCACTGAACAATGTCTGATTTTAGCAGAAACAAAATACTGCACTGAGTATTGCCTTATTTTAAAATAATTTGCTCGGTGGTTCATTTCTGCTGAATTCATAGTTTAGGAATGTTTTATATCAACCTGCTAAAGATACTACTAGACATTTTCAAGGAAATACAAACCCATTTTTCTTGCTCCCCTACATAATTATTTTATACCCTATGCATTAAAGAAAAATATACAAGTAAAAACCCTGAAGAAAAAAAAACCATTATGGGTACATAATTTAGGCAAGGGAGTACATCTACACAGTTAACCCATGGATGCAGCACTAACTTCCAGTTCACAGCACCGCTGGGTCATACCCAGGACACGATTAGTCCACCCAGCAGCCAAGAGTAACAGGATTTAACAGTTAAGAAAGTGAAGATGCTCAAGTGCAGTGCCTGCCTTCTCCTGTACCAAGGTTTGGTTTAGTCCAGTACAGTATACTGTATCTGGCTGTCAGTGCTACACAACTCACTCTTCAAGTGTTAATCAAATTTCTTATACAAGTACAGGTTTAAATAAATACAGTAATGCTATACTATAATCAAAGATATTAAAACAATGGTCATTTAGTGTACAGGTCTCAGTGGTCACTGCCATGACAACAAAAATATAAAAAAATATAAAAATCCTTCCTGGCAGTAATCCCTGCAGGTGTGTACTGTAGTGTACAGTACTGCCTTAATCCCTCAACACACCTGAGTTTCAAGGAAGGACTCCACCTGGCCACACCTTAACTATACAGTACCTGTACTACTACTACTATAATAGTACTACTCAAACAAATCCCTAAAATCACTTTGATATTGTCTCAAAACTGTAAGAAAATGTATATACAAACTGTACACGTACATTATACTGTACTAAATCAAATGTCAGGATTTTTTTCAACAGCAATGTAGTAATTTACAAACCACTGATTTTTTGGGGGGATATAAGAGATTTTAATCAATAAAATTTTAAGCGTTTGTAATCTTTAAATGTTCCTGGAGAAAATTTAAAGACCTAGAGGGTGAGGTGAGTCACTTTAACGTGAGGCCAGTGGTGGTGGTGGCCGTGGTGGTGGTGGCCAGTGGTGGTGGTGGTGGTGGCCAGTGGTGGTGGTGTGGTGGGCCAGTGGTGGTGGTGTGGTGGCTGTGGTGGTGGTGGCCAGTGGTGGTGGTGGCTGTGGTGGGTGGTGGTGGCCGTGGTGGTGGTGGCCCAGTGGTGTGGTGGCCAGTGGTGGTGGTGGTGGCCGTGGTGGTGGTGGCCAGTGGTGGTGGCCGTGGTGGTGGTGGTGGCCAGTGGCCGTGGTGGTGGTGGTGGCCAGTGGTGGTGGTGGCCGTGGTGGTGTCACCGCCCCCCGCACCTGGCCTCAACACCCACCCACATCTACTATGTACAAATTCTCGCCCAACTCGCCCTAACCACCACGAAATTTGACACCAAGCTATGTAATTTCCCTCTGCTATTAAAAAGTAATTCAACATATTTTACATGCTTCTTGCTACGGCTAAATAACACAGTAAAAACGTAGAGGATGCCACCACATAGCACTTACCTAGACAAACACTTGTTACACAGTATATTCAACCATCTCTCACTTCACACTAAGGCAGTTTGAATTTCCAGTAGTAAGTAATGGTGACACATGATACACACAAACTCCCTCCTGGGTGCCCATGACCAAGTAAGGCTCGTAGGCATGGCCATTCAGCCAGCTGTTTGTCAAACTTAGGAGGCGGAGCCCTCGACGCCGCTACTCTACGACAACTTTACTCTAACACTCTTTCCCACCACAGTTATAAGGTATATCTGAGCGCATTCTACATGTCATTATACCTAAACTGTTAAAACAGATGTAAAGTCTGTTACTTACCTTTTCTTTTGCTCTGCCCGCATGTTTTTGGACGGTTTTGGCAAAGAGTCCCCCCTTGTTCTCCGCCATCTTCGAGTCTTGGCCCACCACTGAAAAGTTTACTACCTGCCGCAGATGGAGTAAAACTACACTGTTGTAAAACGCTGCTATGGAACTTCTGTATATTACTTTTCACACTGTATAAATATTCCACAAAGTTTATCAACTCATACTAAGACTACTGTATTTTTGTTGTCAGCCTCACTGCAGAAATCCCGGTGTATAACTGTCGTCCGCAATAGAGATTCACTCAGACAGCGCTGCCAATATTATTGGAACGCCGGGTGAGGACTCCCAAAAGTAGTTGAGGAGAGCGAGATTTCGTCGCTGACAGTCTCTGAGAGCTGACGGTCAGACAGAGTTGCTGCTTCCACACACCACTGTTCAGTCAATTAACATTCCTTAGTGAAATATTAGGAAAATATACCATCGGTAAAGTGAAAAGTGTGGTGGATGCAGAAGTGTAATATGACACCAGGCGTTGCGGCAGGCATGAAGCAACAGGTGTTGCTGGCAGGTGTGAGATACTCCAACTGTGGACGAACACTCAAAACTGTAGGCGGAAGACCACTCATGTCGCGACTCCTTCAAACTTGTTCTCTGCAAATAGTTTAGTCCATATTTGGAGATGACGCGTATTTACACCCGTGCTGGTTGATACATTCAGACATCAGATATAAAGCTTGGCTGTTTATTAAGTCCGTTGTTATGATACTTTTTAGCGATTTTTTTCGTGTAGAGTTGTTACTTTATTATTGATATATTATATAAATCTACAAAATACTGTCTACACTAACCTTTTCTTACCTTCAACCCTCAGTACTGACCACTCTGTCTCTACACTATCCTTCTTCTTTCTTTTAAACACTATCAAGGTAAATTCCCTCTACTTCCCCTCCACTCGTATAGCAAATGGGTACTCTGCCTCGATCTAGTACATGTACTCGTTAACAGAGACGCACTCGGCGGAGACACTTTCATTAACCTATATTCAAACCGTGTACTCTCCCTCCCTTCACCCTCACATGATGCACCTCCCTCTAGCCTCACATGACACCAAGAACTACTACCTCCCTCCCTCACTTGACACAATCACTACCTCCCACCCGCATGACACCAACAATCACGCCTCCCTCCCTCACATGACACCAACAATCACCACCACCCTCCCTCACATGACACAATCACTACCTCCCACCCGCATGACACCAACAATCACGCCTCCCTCCCTCACATGACACCAACAATCACCACCACCCTCCCTCACATGACACCAACAATTACTACCTCTCAGCGACACCAACAATTACTACCTCCTCCTCACATGACACCAACAGTCACTACCTCTCCTCACATGACACCAATAATCACTACCTCACATGACTAATCACCTCCTCACATGACACCAACAATCACTACCTCCCTCACGACACTTCAACAACTACCTCCTCACATGACACCAACAATCACTACCTCCCTCCCTTACGACATCAACAGTCACCACCACATGACACCAACAATCACTACCTCCCTCCATCACATGACACCAACAATCACTGACTATGATGCAGGTCTCTCATTCTCTATCCTTCATTCAACAATGCTGCTATGGTCCGCTCCTTTGCCTAGACAGTTAAGGTTACCGCTCTCCTCTTATCCACTTCATCACAGTTGTGGGGACAGGCCAACTTCATGTGCCATACCCAGTATGGAGAGACCATTATCACGGAGAGTGATAATGAGACGTCTGAGCACCAACTTCTCGTCTCTCTTATTCATGTTGGCTTGTTGGAGCTTCTGATCACTCTCGTCTGTGGCAAATAACACCTACCCGGTGAAAAACACACACATACAGCCCACTTGTGTTGGTGTGTGTCGAAGATGTGATACATAATAAGAAATGTTATTTAACATTTAATCGGAAATTATCACTATTGTATTTAGTATACATATATATATATACCAGTATATATATATTGCAAAAGTTATACTGAAAAATTCTAATGAATACATTGAAGACTCTTGATATATGAGCTCTGTTCCTAATTTTTATAGTGTTCATTCAAAACCACTTCCTATTGAATTTTTATATTCGAATGGATACCGTACTCTATCACTACAGTTTTCTTCTCTCGTCAGCAGGATATTCATTTCAATATCCTTCCCATCTCCTTTTGACGAGTATTTGTTCGAATCAGACTGCTCCGTTGCTGCTTTCACTGTGTACAGTATTGGTAGGTTCGGCGCAGTGACCCGTCGTCCAGAAAGGGTACAACAGGCTATGCGCCCTTCACTACCAGTGTATCACGAACTTCTAAACGGAACTGTTCAGTAGCCAGAAACTAGTCACTATTCAATGTAATGATGACCTACTGGCAATCTGAGAAAAACACTGAGGGTGTTGATGCAGGGTGCTCTGCTGCATGACAATGTGCCAGTACACAAGGTCACACTTGTACTTGTCACCACTAACCAACGTGGATTCAAGTCATTAAATTATCCACACTATTGTCCAAACTTGGCCCCATTTAACTTTCATTTGTTCCAACTGAAGTTCGCTCTCATGGTATGTTTTTTTTAAAAATGATTTCTTTAAACCTCCTATTGAGGAGTGGTAATAAAAAATTATTACAGAAGAATTCTATATCACAGACTGCTAGTGTGAATAGTAAATGGACTCGGTGTATTGAAGAGTATATACTGTACTATACTATACACTGAAAATTAAATTTGACAAAATCTTCTTGATTGCCCCTCTGCGTCAGTGATCTCCCCTCTCCTCTTCCTATATTAACCCTCAGTTTTCGACTTAGTCTCCCATTATCCAATATTAGTTTCTCTTTCCTCTCCCCCCATGATACAGGCAGCTTGCCATTGAACATATCCTTATTAGGTTGTTTCCTGTCGGACACCCTCCACCCAATTTAATCCTCAACGGGTAAACTACACCCTCACAGGGTCAGATTAACCCCCATGAAAGGTAATTATGGTAACTATTTCTACTGGACCACTCCTCACCCTCCTCCCAGCTAGACAACATCTCTCACCAAAATGTTTCTGAACTAACAAACTAAGTAAGTGACATCATTAGGTTTTAAAGTGGCTTACATTTAGGTATTTTGCTTCAGTATTATAATTAAACATATACAATGCCCTACACTTAACCAAATTTATAAACCTGCTACAGAACAGTAATTTGATTGTTTGTGATAGGTTCCCCACAGCCTATACAAATGCTTATGAAGGGTTTGTTGAGCTGTCCTTGGTTGAATTGGCTTACTGTTTACCATGGCTTGGAAATCTACACTAAGTAAATTAATTGTCTGTTTACCTGCACTGTCTATGTACATTGTATGCAGAACCAATGTGAACATCTATGAGGAGTTTAGCAAATAAATATCTATCTATCTATATGAAGTCTCAAAACTACAGATCTTAATAGATGGATGGATATATTTTGATGGTACACCAATAAATTATATACTTTCTTGCTTCCTCTATTGTAAACAGCATTCACACCATCATTTAACATCTCTTCCTCTCCTAAAATTTTTCTACTGACTCAAAATCAATATACTGTATCTTCTCTCAATTCCTAGTACTGTATACTCATCCCATTTCCCTGCCTCCTAAAAGTGTTGTAGTCAAGATTATTGGTTTAGAAAATAATTACCATAAACTTATACTATTCAGATGACATGATGTTGTTAAAAACCATGGAGTATGACGGTGAAGCATGTACAGTATCTCTCACCATTATGTTTGAGCCTCACAAGTGAGAAGGGTGTTATCTAGTGTGATTCTACCTAACATCACTGTATCAACTGAGGAACCACAGAATGAGTCTATATCTGTACAGTATAAGGCCATCATGTCATCAGCTTTAAAGATAGTTACCATAAATCTCTTACTAATTCCATGACAGGAAATCACTGAAATCATATTTGTACTGTATAAATCAGGTCTGAAAATTACAGAATACAGGTACTGTCTATCTGTGGAGACAAAAAAATTATAAGATAATTGCAAATTCATGTATTGTACTAACAAATGTAGGTTGGTTATTTAGGTTAAGCATTATATATAAGCATAGGTGTATAAGTTGAGGCTATGAACAAGTATATATAAGCATTCTTTACTCGTTATCATGACCCTTCTGTCACTCTCTACTAAACTAATCTTGCATCACTCATTTTATCATAACTTTCCAGTTCTTTGAGGTGTCTTTATCAACACAAGACTAAAAAAAGAAATAAAGAGAGTAAATATATTGAGCTGGTGTGTGGTTCTTCATAAACAAGGGCATTGTACACACACAAGACATCCCTCACTTTCACAAATATCCCATACAACCTGAACCAAACATTTCAACAACACTTACAGCTGTGCAATTTCTAAACCAGGACAAGACTGGGATATATTCTAAATAAATAAGTTTGGGAAAAAATATTCATACTTATATAAAACATATACAGTGTACAAATAATCCTGATTACAACTCATCTTTATATGTTAATTCTGCCCAGGTAGCCTATTAATGGACTGAGGTGAAGTAAATATGGACCAAATTATGTAAACCATCTTATAAAAATTTGCGAAACAGTAAAAAAAATAGATCAACCAAAGGGCAAAAGCTTACAATACTTGGTAGGATCAGTATCACAATAAAACCTGGTTCCTAGGATGTAAGTTACTGCTATTATACCAAATGAAAAATACCTGTACAGAGAGAGAGGATATCCAACAAATAAATACAGTAATACCACATAACAACTTTCTCTGCAATTCAGTGTTGCACATGAGAGCCAACTGGCAGCTGGACTCATTAAGCTGGCCTGGAGAAACAGAACATCTTCCAAAAATAAACTATATCTGTACATACAGTTCAATGCCATATTTTGAAATCATCAGAGTAAACAAATAAGTTCAGCACTAACTTTTTAAACTTCTTCAGTCACATAAAAGCCTTGAGGAAGTCTTAGTAGCTCTAAAATGTATAAATATCTCATTAACCATTTAGAGTACAGTATCAAAAAAATCACGACTATATTTTTCCTTGAAACAATTTATTAGTACAATTATTTAGATACAAAAAAAAGGCAAGTCAGATTTTTCAAGAATACATGAAGAAGCAAGTAAGGTCTGCAGTGTAGGATATTAATATTATTTACAGCACAGAACATGAAGCAGGGTTCTCCATGACCACTTTCTAACATGGTAGACCATAATGTTATAAAAGTTTTAACCAATATTATGTTAAAAACTCACCAACACAATATATTTTGAAGGTGTTGCAGTTAAGAAGTCTGACTTCACAGTTCTGAGACTCACATAATACACTATCATATTTGTCATAATATACAACCAAGACTGATCAAAAGAGAAGTATTTCTAGAGATTTGGATTTTTGCAGAGGAATGGGACCAAACTCCCTGCATACTGTACACCTAAACAAACACAGTTTATCATGCCCACAATGGCTGCATGAGAACTGAGTGCTGTGTAAATAAATCATAAAGATCACTTACAGAGTTACCAACACATCACAATATACAAGCTGTATCTTTAGTATATGAGTACAACAAGAGAAATAATAGAACTATTTCTCACTTATTATTCAGAGTGAAGCCTAAACTGACATGGTTAAACTATCCCCCTCCCAGGGAAGAGTGTCCATAAATGTTTTATATGGTATTATCTTATAATAAACAGAGCATATGTAGCTCTAATCTTTTTAATAAATAATACAACCTCCAAACAATTATAGGCTTTAATCAGTTAATACATGGTACTTGAAGCAACATGTATAAAACCAGATGGATCTCTTTGTTTTTTAAAAAAGGGCACCAGAGAAATACATCTGTAAGGCAACTGGACAAAACAAATAACAGTAAATGACAGAGTTTGTGTGCTCATGTTTACAGCCATTTGCACTGTCATGAGAAAGGACTTGTAAGAGTGAAAAATAATGTGAGCAACAATAACTCCCATTGGACTAAAAGGCACACTTAGTGGTTACCAATCCAATGGCAGCATTCTATTCAGTACTGAAGACTTTCCTGTTATGGCAAACATAATCTACTGTACTGCAAAAAAAACTCTGAATACTGTACTGCTTACTTCCCTGTGGAGTAGTTTGAGAAGCCTATTCTGGTTTAGTGTGATAAGAAAGCCACAAACTGATTGATGTTTTGCTTTCTTCTCTCTATGGATTATCTTTATAATCTCCACTTTAACTCAATTTCCTTTTAGTCAAGAGGTATTTTTGATACTCTAGAGAGATAAACCTGTACAGTACTACAGTTAGGGAGGCAGTGTACTTGAAACAAACACTCCCTAAACACAGGCCTGGCACACACCAGTCCAGTATTCAGAGTTATTAATGCACTGTATTATTAAACTAGAAACTTGCAGGCATTTTACATTATATATCAAATTTACTACTGTACATTAAAAATAATTTTATATGGTATAATCAATGGAATGCATTTAATTTTAAAAACAATTATTCAACATTGTCAACTGTTCTATGCATCAGGGGGCAGCTACTTCTGTTTTCTCTCATCTATGAGGCCTTGAACGATGTAGTTAAGATGCTCAGAAAACTTAATGAAGGAGAAGTTATTAACTACACATTTTTGACCAGCATCACCCATGCTTTTCTTGTCACCACCACCTCACAAATCTTTGCATTGCTGTGGCAAAATCCTCTGGGTTCTGTTCACAAAGAAAACCCGTCTCTCCACTCAATAATAGTCTCTTGGCCCTCCACTGTTGACTGCTATTACTGGTGTGCCCACATACATGGATTCTATTGGTACAATGCCAAAGTGTTCCTTATCTGGTGTGTACAGCAGACATCTTGCAGACCTAAGAAGGGCAACTTTCACTTTGTTTGAAGGAGATTTCAGGAAGGTAACTTTATCTGAGATACCCAAGCTTGTGGCCAATGAAACTAACTCACTATAATGTTCAATGTTTTCCTGCACTCTGTCATCATATCCACCAGCCACAATAAGGTGAATGTGTGATGCTTCATCCTTATTCACCATATCTAGAAGAAGCTTCATGGAGTGAAGCGCCAAGTTGATGTTTTTCTTACGTTCATAACGATTCAGTGAGAGAAATATGCAGTCACTGTCAACGTCTAAATCTACATCTCTTACAGTCAATGATTCATACTTATCAAAATTTTCAAAATCTAACGATGGATACAGAACCGAGGGAGAAGTTTTGATGGATTTAAAGGTTTCCTTGTACACACTTGCAGTAAAGTGGCTGTTGACCAACACACAGTCAGCCTGGTTTGTTGTCTTTTCCTCAAAAGTGTCCAAAAAATATCTATAAATCTTTTTGAGGAATGATTTTCTTTGTGTTAAGAGTTGATCTGGGAAGTGACACAGAAAAGGATTTTTGTGCCAGTTTTCAGTTTCAAGAAAGGGATGCAAGCAGACACCTGATCTACAAACACAACATCATACTTCACCCCACTGAATAGCACCAGATATAACGACGCATAGATCATCCATTACCTCCCTCGGCTTTAAACGCTGACCGTGGTAGCTATCGCACGCGCCGTCTTCTAACTTGCGTCCAAGTCTCCAAGTTGGGAAGGGCGTGATGGGCGGTAAACGGACATAGGCCCTTCCTCTTGAGGGCCAGGGCAGCATCTACCACAAGACGTTCTGCACCACCTATTCCAAGATCTGGATGAACAAACACGACACGAATATGTCTGAAATACATTACAACAAGGTAAAGTTGCTATAAGGTAAAGAACCAGCCAAAAGTAAATAAATAACCATAACAAAAATTACAAATAAATAACAAACTACAGTGGCTATAAAAATAAAAGACCATGTTCAAGTCATGAACTGGGTCAACTCCATAAACTACCTCCCTGTAGGTGAGAGAAAAGTGAAGAGTCAAAACTGGTTAACCCTTTCATCACAATGATTTAACCCTTTGACAACGATGGTTTAACCCTTTGGTAAGGTTTAATCCTTTGACAATGATGGTTTAACTCTTTATGTTGGTTTAACCCTTTGAGGATAATAATTTATCTCCGAGGACAATGATCTAACCCTCTAGGACTCAAAGAATTAAAGAGGTCTGGCAAGGTGAATAACGTTATATTTCTATCTTTGGACATTGTTAATAAAAAGGATAAATGCAACTCATCAGCTCTATAGTTGCAGACAATGTTACACACAGTTTGTTAGGTCTACAATGTGATTACAAAGAGGAGACTTTAACATCACTGTGTCAAACCGATGAATTATGTTTGGAAACTAAATTATGTTACTAAAAATTATGAATGTAAAAAAACTTGAATACCTTAAAATGACAACTAAAAAAACATAAAATTAACAATAAAAATATCTGTGTATATTTAAGAGCATAAATATTCATTATGTTTGAAGTTTTATCAGCTCATTTGGGTCTTTGATAAACATTTACACTTGGTTATTTCAAAAATTCCATAAGTGGTGGGAGATTTTTAAAGATTATGCTACTGTGAATTTTAAACCAGACAAAACAAAAATTGGCTGATTCTCAACTGGAAATACTTTTCTCTGATAAAATATTTATAAATTATGGCAAAGTGCTTCAAGTATATATGGGTGCTTTAATTGGTACTATCATAAGAAAAAAAAATGTTAATTCTAGGTTTTTCTGCATTTAATTCAATCAAACTATTTCTTTTTAGGAAATTAGAAACTTTACTATGTTTGAAATTGTTTCTTATCTTATGTGGACACTGAAAACAATGCTTAATAGCTTTGGCACTTGATACATATAAATAATAATAGATCTTTGAATACAAGGTGTCCTCACTTCAACATTTGGCTCCTTGAACGTGGCCCCAGTAAATGAGTGATGAGATTGATCAGTTACTGCTATGAAAATTAATAGAAATATGGGGTTGGGTGCTGGGGAATTTTTCTGAGTTAAAGGTATTCTGTAGTGTGTTATAGTTTAAACAAAAGACAGTCTACACAGTTTAAAGTTGTAAATATTGTACTGTAACTTAAAACAAACAATTGTATCCTTACCAGTAATGTGAGTGAGACTTTGAGGGACATCACTATCCTACATACACGTGTTAATTTATGTGTTAAACAACTTGGCTTAATATTGAGGTTGATTTACATCAGCAATGGCGAGGAGGAATATGTATGGAAATTGGATAGTTTAATATCTTTGGGTCTTTGTGTTTCAACGAGTTTTTAACTGAAAGTAGGTCTGAGGAATGGGGTGTGAACTTAGCAGTGGTGTGGTGTTATCAATTCAATAATATAAATAAATTTTATTGAATTAATTTACTTATAATTCTGCTGTTGGATTTTGTACTGTACTGGTGTCCTTTCAGACTCATTTCGTTTAAAAACTCGGGTTGAAACACAACTAATTCTTCAAGGAAGATGTTGTTTATCAATACGTCAAGCACCGGTTGGTTTCGGTGGCTATACTACTAGTTATTAAAACAGCTGCCTTCTGTTTCACTTTCCATATCTTCAATCAGGTCCAATGTCAATCTCGCCTCCTGGCTAGTGCTCTTCGGCCCACACAAGAATGTTGGTCCGTTATCCAAATTGCATAATCGTCAGTCATATCCTCCACTGAGAGCCCCGTGAGGCATTCGTCCACTGGGTTTAGTGACGCTCCCACTTGTCCCCATTGACTTGCCTCCGACAGCCTCTATAGTAGCCACCGACGGCTACAAAGGTATGGAATCGTTAACTAGTGTTTGCAATATACTGGAGAACTAACATGCTGTCGATCCAGAAGAATGACTCTTCGACCTCCAAGTCTAGCTCCTCCCTTATCATTCGATGAGCATCAACGGCCAAGACAGCAGCACAAAGTTCCAGTAGGGATAAGAGAAACAATTGAGACCCTGTAAATGTGGCAGAGTCAGATCAGGAACCTGGAACTTGGCCACAATTTTTGTGATACCATATGGCAGCAGGGTCCACCATTAGACAACACATTATGCTTCCAAAATCTTCCCTGACAGTAGTATCTCCTGTTTGGTAGCTCCCTACTACCTTTACTTCAAACATCTCTGGACAATAACAGCTATAAGTACACTACCTGTATGTTGATATAAGTGCAGTTCAAGTGTTGATTCTTCCTTCCTATAACGGTGTAGGTTGTCCTGGACGTAAGTTTGTGATCATGTACAGATAGTAGTGGTGACGTTTGACATGGCTCAGCTGGCCGGGCCGGAGCTGGTGTGTCTCTGGTCAGCATCAACCCTCACGTTATACAGGAGGAGCCCCCTCTCTTAATATACAGTACTTGCAGATCTTAAAAGATTACGAATAAGATATTAATATACAAACTCACAATTTATTTTTTATACGTGACTTTATTGTTATATTTGATTTTTAAATTTAGCTTTGAGGAGCATAATTTTAAATAATTTTAAATTCCTAGAATCCATGTTCGAGAAACAGAGGGAGCATTGGATATAACAATGTTTTACTTTGTTATACGGTGTAACAAATAATGGTTAGATAGATTTTTATTTATATATTTATACTTTATAACTTTAACATTCATGACTAACCGGCTTCCCTTGAGGCCCAGTGAAGGCAGTCCACGATTCCCCATTGGTACAATTTTGGTAAAAGAGGAAACCGAGAAAACTGCAATATTCTCAATGGTGACTGGACAACACCCTACTATCGGGTGCGTGAGTCATGAGTCTCACTCATGACTGTAGGTCCTTGTCCAACTGTGTAACAGGCTTCTGTAGCATCAAGCTTTTTACTTTATTCCTCTCCAATATCACTGATGTGAGATATTGATGTAGAAGAATACTATATGTTATCAACATTCAGAATGATTGAGTCTATCCCTAAATTAGAAAATGAAAATTTTTGGTCAGTAAGAGAGCGTAGTGCTGCTCTACAGTAACTCAATAATAATAAATAGCACAGTAACTGTAAATAATAAATTATCGCTTTGCAGATTTATTCGTAGTATTTACCAAACATTCATCATCTAGAGATGAGTCGCTTTGTCATTATTCATTCGTTTTCATATTATAATGCATTTATTTTAGCAATATAATATTATTCAATCGTACATAATAAATCATTGATTATTTGTGTTCACACTTCATTATTATTTTCAGATGTTTACTAACAAGAAAAAGATGAATAGAGTTAAAAAGTAATAAAGATGTACGGCCATCACCGCCACCTGATCTGGTGTGAGTTGGCGCTTAATCTTATTGTTCCTTGAGACTGGTCGGAGGTCTCTGTGTTGTTGTTGGCGTTTAGTGGCGTATATTGTAGGGAGAAATGAGAAACTATATGGGATTGTTAAAGTGAAGGAATGCCATACCTGAATCCCAGTTAGAACTCAGTTTTAACGTCAATATATAGTGTATTTATTGGCCTGGTGTTCGATATTGTGATTTTTGTGTACCATTAACCAAAAGGGATGACTGAGAGGATCTATCGAGTCATCACTACGCTGCCCACGTAATTTTAAGTCACTGATCAAATGCTAAACCTATTCACAGACGTTTATTCATAACCGCAGAATCAACCAAAGTTCGTTTGGCTAGGTTACCTTGACATTTCACCAATAATCAGCAATTTTACAAAACAGAAAACTGAAATCTGACTCGTATTAACTAGCAACTTAGGAGAATTTATATGTCCCTTTTTTAATGGGATTTATTTTGGGGAAAACTAAAAAATACTAACCTACTCTAAAGATGTTTCAGGGAGTCACACCTGGTCCCAATCACTTTAATGCTTTTTTGACATTTTGTGACTTTAGTGCAGAAGTGTTTGATGAAAAAAAAGGTATTATTTTCAAGAAACAAACTGATAATAAGAGAAACACCTTTATTTATTTTATGCGATGTTTTCATCCGGTAAGCTGGTAAAAAATTATTTCCTTCAATAATTTTATAAGAAAAATAGTGTTCACTTATTCATACGGGAAGATAATTCAGAGCTTATTCGTTTTATTACGTCTTTGTTTCTCTTAATAAACCACATCATTAATCTACAGAATTAAATTTAAATTCCATATAGTGACTATAATATTTTGTAGTAATTATTATAAGAGTGTGAAACGGCAGGCTATAAGAGTCATAATATTTGGGCTACAATTATAGTTTTTGTCGCTGTTTTTAGGCAATCCACCGCGGTTTGGTAACAATTGTTTGGTATCTGCTGTGACCATGGCTATTTGCGACGGTGACGGCGTGAGTTGCCAGCTAGCCATGGAGGAGTAGTGAGTAATGCCATGTGTCTGAATCTTATTGGTTGCCATTCTCAGGTGTTTTGTAAAACCTTTCATAAATCAGGGTGACCTGAGACATAAACAAAGATTAATTGACTTTGATCAAATTGTCACTTTTGTCTGGAGTTTGAGAGGTGCTGGAGTCTGTGCTCATCAGAATCCGGCAGCGAATGTGGTTCCAGAATGATGGTGAGCAAGAAGGGGATACCTGGAATGTTGTATATCCACTTGTTTTCACTAGGTCACAAGGTGTATGTTGCAGAGGTCCCAAGCGCCGATTTTAAAAATCCCACGGACTACAACCTAATTTCATTGCTTTTTCAAACCAATGATAAACTTAAACAGAAGTTGTTGTTTTTTTTGGTTTTGTTTTTTGTGTGTTATTGTTTTACTGTATACCTATTATATCATTCATGTAAGAACATAATGTTGTTGTACATTCATTACTTTTTCTACATAATCTCCTCCTCACCCCATCACCATCATTATCGTCATCATCATCGTTATCATCATTATCTGTAGCGGTTTTTGGTGTGATTATCTTGAGTTGATGATGTGTTTCTTGATTATCTCGGCTTGTGAGTGGGCTTCGTGGGTTTGCACTGTGTGGTGTATTTGTTCTTGTATATTGCAACATGATTTTCCCAGAATCAAGCTTCATCTGTGTGTATGGTTCTTCTGTTGAAAACCTTTTTAAGTCCTCTATTTTTTCTCGCTTTGTTCTTTCACTGGTGGTTTTGAAGTCGGCAAATGTTCTACCTTACTTAGATTTACCTGCTTCACATTTTTCTTTAAGATTATGGACACATGCGCTCTCTTCATATAGCTGTAATTTTATTTCATTTGAAAGCCACGCACTATTATTCTTAAAAAAAATTGTCATTAATGTAATTTGTCTTTTTCAAACGTGTCTGGAAATCATTCTTAAAAGTTGCGATTGCTGCAGCTGTCATTGTCTTTGTATGGTGATGCATTTCCTGGTGTTCTGATATTACAATTGAAACTACTTGTTCAAATGATTAGCTCCGTCGAACTGGTATGTATTTATCTAATACATCTCTTGCTCCGCTATTTGAAATAAATGGATAAGGATTTATATACCTTTTTTGCGTCAAACTCACAAACTATACAAGTCATAGCTGAAACAAGACAAGGTTTTCTAATTTTTGATCGGGGTAACTATTATAATTGTGTAACATCTTGGGTAGGACGAGTGTCACCAAAGAATACAAATGTCATTACAGGTAGTCACATTATGTGTAGTGAGCAAGACGTCCTGAATGTATAGCCTTTGTCTTCAAATATATAATCTCAATGGAATAAGTTATAACAAAAATAGAGGAGAGTGACCAGCAGGTTGTGTGGTGATCAGAGAATAATAATCTGGTTGGTGGTTCAATACCAGTCGTGAGGATAGTTCAAAATACGTGTTCATTACATGTAATATATATATTTATTTTGTTTGTAGCAACATTTAACATACAACCATCGTTCTTTTTACATCTCATTCACATGAAGTATGTCAAATTTTACAACAATACACAATTCATGATAAAACCATGAGCGTTCGCAGATCATTAAAATCATTTTTATAATAAAGGTTTTGTAAAACTTGTTATTTTAGCGTGCAGTTAGCAACGACTAGTGAGTGAGGCCGGCTATCTGGGTTTAGAATCCTTTTGTAAACCGTATTTATTGAATTTGGTCATCTTAAATTTTATTTTGTTATTCATTATACTGTTTGTCTGAAAGATTATTTTAAGATGGACATATTCTCCTCGTGCTTTGACGAACACCAGAAAATCCGAGCCTTCTTTTGTTTTGAACATAAAGATTGTTCGGGTGATGCTGTCACCCTGGAGCAGGAAAGACCACCAGGTCTTGGGCCAGGTGCTTTGAACCCAAGAGATAGAGTTGTGTTTTAGACTTAGCCATGGATGAGAGATAGACTTAGCCATGGATGAGAGATGGACTGCTGACAGAATGAAGTGGTGAGAAATGATTTGGTGCTCCTTAAGGCTGTTAGGGTGACTTAAGTGAACTGGATGTTGCCGGTGGGGCAGACCTTGCCTGAAGGACCCGTGATGCAGCCATCAGGATGAACACCATACTGGATGGGCACGGTTGGGGCGGGCTGTGGATACAAGTTACCATTACTACTGGATAGCTTTATTTGCTGCATTTGCCACGGTGAGGTGGCTGTCTGGATATGTTCAGCGAGCTTAATACTGTTTTTATATTTAATGTTGTAAGATTACAGTAGGCGGAGAATAAAGTCCTCAAGAGTTTATCAAAAATTATCTCAGCTCTTCTTGAAATCTTAGTGTTTGTAAAGAGGGAAAAAGAGAACATTGGCATATCCTAGATTATATATACAGTATATTTGTGTGTGTGTCTATTATTGATTCATTTATTGATCAACTTTATTCACAATGAAATGGGGAGGAAAATGACTGGTTATGAGGTGGATGATGAAAGTTGAGTGTGACTCACCTGGAAGCTCGCGGTGGCCACTGGGTGATGCCTGATAGCGTTGAGGGCAGCAACGTGGGCGTGAGCATGGTGACCCAAGAAAGCATACGCGGGCTGATGGAACTGAACGGGACCTGATGGGCCCACCTGGAGGGCCCAATAGAACCTGAGGGCCCGACGAGCCCAACACAGCATGGCTGAGGCCGCCGCCACCCACACAGCACCTGCCGGACCACATAATACACCTCAACATGATTGGTGATGCCAAACCCTCGCCCAGTGTAGAGTAAACCCAGCTGTTCAGGATCCCCAGGGAGTGAATATATGTAGCTACTGCATTTGTCTCGACCAGTCAAGATAACCAGGTAATGACATCGGTGTAATGATATCAGCATCATGCAGGAAGATGTCACGTAGTAGTATCATTACTCACAAAGATGACAAGATAATGACATCATCATCAGTATACATCATCAATTGTTTACGTGAAGTCGACAAATATGATGTCATTATCTGTCGTATGATGTTGGCAGATAACAAGATAATGACATCACTCATGTAGGAAATGATCGGTATCCTTAAACTTATTTTTGGCAAAACTGTGACACATTTTGACAATTTATTGACAACTCTTGACACTATGACCATGTTTGACAGCTTTGTCCAATATTGACAAAACTACGTCACATTTTAACCTGCACGGTGTGACGCCTTTTGACCACACCGATCTATTTTTAACAGATCTGTGACACATTAACATTTCTAAAGAACTATAAGTATATTGATAAATGACATATACTAGAATTATATAGTTTAGTGAAGTATATTGATAAATGACTTAAGTATATTGATAAATGACATATACTAGAATTATATTATTTAGTGAAGTATATTGATAAATGACTTAAGTATATTGATAAATGACATATTGTTTTTTTTTAGTATATTGATAAATGACTTTTTTTTTTGTGAAGTATATTGATAAATGACATATACTAGAATTATATTATTTAGTGAAGTATATTGAAAAATGACAAAAATGCTCAGTTCATTATATACAGTGGTGTAAACAGGTGTACTGACAAATACTGTAGACAGGTGTGGTATTATTAGGCAGGTGTACTGAAATTGAATGGTGATTGACAGGAACACTAAAAAGTAAACAATTGTAGACAGTGTTCCTCAGTGGTGTCCTGTTTGCATGATGTAGTGAATGACAACCACTAGACGTAAACAATTGTAGACAATGTTCAGAGAGGTAGTGCTCCCTTGATGGTGTCCTCTTTATATTAGTAATTCATTGTTTGGGCGAGTAAACACGTTCTGAGCTTGAAGTCGAAAGCAAACAGTTTAATTCAGCAAACAATGGGACTATGACGTGAATGTTTAAAACATATATTCATTTTAAAACACTTGTTATAAAGGTAACTCTGTTTAACTCACCAGAACCTTCATGTTGTCTATTTAAAGGATTGTTGAGGAGTAGATGCAATACTGAGCGCACAGCCTCTTATATAGTCCACCTGGGATGTGACGTCATGAACCTTTAGCCAATGAGGAAACGCCCCAGGTTTTTAGCGCACAGGTGGGGAGGGGGGGATCCAGGAACAAAGATGGCGGAAATGAGGCACTTGAAGGAAAGTCACTCACTGTGGTTATAATTGATGTTTCTTTTTTTTTTTAAGGATTCTGGGTTTTTCGGTTTAAAATGACACCTAACTTAACGGTAACCTAACCTAACCAAATCCCCCAGGTAGCGTTAGGGTGTTTGAACATCAGGTGAAATAAACTGGGGGAGTAATCTTCAAGTAATCCCAAGCATATTGAAATTAATCTGATTTTAATTTTTTATTGTTTCCTTATTGTTCTGATCATAAGGCTCGTGTGTGTGTGTGTGTGTGTGTGTGTGTGTGTGTGTGTGTGTGTGTGTGTGTGTGTGTGTGGTAGATAATGGTGAGGCGAATAAAGAGAACGATAGAATAAGAGAGGAAATGAAAGTGAAAGGAATATCACCCGGAGACCCGATACTGCTCCGCCTCGTCCCGTCGCCTTGCCCCGTCCCGCCCTGAGCCACACCACTCTGACCTTGGTTAAAGTGAATCAGGTAGTGGGTTGTGCACCATGACACTTGCACGATGAGACGGGTGTGGAGACGGGCAGGAGACAGAGAGAGAGAGAGAGAGAGAGAGAGAGAGAGAGTCTGGGAGATAAGGGGAGAGAGAGAGAGAGAGAGTCTGGGAGATAAGGGAGAGAGAGAGAGAGAGAGTCTGGGAGATAAGGGAGAGAGAGTCTGAGAGAAAGAGAGAGAGAGTTTGGGAGAAAGAGAGAGAAAATCTGGGAGAGAGTCTGAGAGATAGAGATAGAGAGAGAGTTCTGGGAGATAGATAGATAGTCTGAGAGATAAATACGTTCTCACATTACCGGTAAGATTATTAGATATGACTCGCCTTATCCTGGACAGCCAATATGAAGAAACGTTAACAAGAACATATAGTCTGACGTTGACTGATCAAATGAGCCCCAGTACTAGTGTGGTTAAATGGGCCCCAGTACTAGTGTGGTCAAATGGGCCCCAGTACTAGTGTGGTTAAATGGGCCCCAGTACTAGTGTGGTTAAATGGGCCCCAGTACTAGTGTGGTTAAAATGGGCCAGTACTAGTGTGGTTAAATGGGCCCCAGTACTAGTGTGGTTAAATGGGCCCCAGTACTAGTGTGGTTAAATGGGCCCAGTACTAGTGTGGTCAAATGGGCCCCAGTACTAGTGTGGTTAAATAGACCCCAGTACAGTACTAGCAGTAGACGTGTATCGTATGTAATAGGAAAGTGAAATTGGGTGCTATAATAGGCAGGACGGCCCGTGAGGGAGATGCTGAACACAACACCACACAACACAACACCACACAA
>NW_024755060.1:528530-543066 GCF_018991925.1 Homarus americanus | reverse complement strand
CAACACAACACACCATAAATACAACATAACATAACATAACATAACACATAACACCACACCATATAACATACAATGACTAACACACTATACAGCACACACACAATACAACACAACACCACACAACACCACAACACAACACAACACATTAACACCACACCACACCACACAACATAAACACTATTAATAACATAACACAACATAACACCACACAACACAACACAACACAACACAACACCACACCACACAACACAACACCACACAACACACAGCACACAACACACAACACAACATGTCACCACACAACACTACACAACACAACACAACACAACACCATTAACACCACACCATACAACACAACACCACAACACAACACAACACAACACCACACCACAACACAACACCACACAACACAACACAACACCACACAACACCACACAACACAACACAACACAACACAACACAACACAACATAACACAACACAACACAACACAACACAACACCACACTACACAACACAACACCACACACAACACACAGCACACAACACAACACAACACAACACCATTGGCCAACACCACACAACACAACACAACACAACACTACACCACACCACACAACACACAACACCACAACACAACACCACACCACAACACAACACCACACAACACAACACAACACACAACACCACACCACACAACACAACACAACACCACACAACACAACACAACACAACACCACACCACACAACACAACACCACACAACACAACACCACACAACACAACACCACACCACACCACACAACACCACAACACCACACAACACAACACAACACACAACACAACACCACACAACACAACACTCACACAACACAACATAACACAACACAACATAACACAACACCACACCACACTACAACACAACACAACATAACACAACACCACACCACAACACAACACAACACCACACAACACAACACAACATAACACAACACCACACAACACACACCACACAACACAACACAACACAACACAACACAACACCACACCACACCACACAACACAACACAACACCACAACACAACACAACATGCCAACACAACACCACCACACCACACATAACATACAACACAACACCACACAACATAACACCACACAACATAACACCACACCACACAACACAACATCACAACACAACACAACACTACACCTGCCATACAAATACAACACTCCACACAACATACAACACTCACACAACATAACACTTACACAACACTACACAACATAACACTCACAACATAACACTACACAACACAACACCATACAATACAATACAACACAATATACAACATAACATAACATAACACAATAATTACATTAAATACAACATAAATACAACATAACACCATACAACACAACACTCACACAACACTACATAACATAACACTTTGGGCTATTAGTCATAACACTCATACACAACACAATACAATACAACACAATACCACATAACATAACACTACACAACACTACTAACACAACACTCACACAAATACAACACTACATGCCAACATAACACTTACACCACACAACACCACACAACACAACACCACACAATGCACAACACAACATAACACCACACAACATAACACCACATAACACCACACAACACAACACCACAACACAACACCATTACTAAACACAACACCACACAACACAACAGTAACACAACACCACACAACATAACACCACACAACACAACATAACACCACACAACATAACACGACATAACACCACACAACACAACATAACATAACACACAGCATTACTAACATAACACAACATAACACTCCACACTAACACTTACACAACATAACATAACATAACACCACACCACACCACACAACACACAACACCACACAACACAATACAACATAACACCACCATACTAAATAACACCATACAACACAACACCACACAACACAACACAACACCACACCACACCACACAACACAACACTCACACAACACAACACAACACAACACAACACCACACAACACAACACCACACAACATAACACAACATAACACAACACAACATAACACCACACCACACCACACAACACAACACAACACCACACAACACAACACAACACAACACAACACAACACCACACCCACACCACACAACATAAACACAACACCACACAACACAACACAACACAACACACCACACCATACAACACACAACATAACACAACATAACACCACACCACACAACACAACACCACATAACACAACACCACACAACACCACACAACACAACAACACCACACAACACAACACCACACAACACAACACCACACAACACAACACAACACAACACAACACAACACAACACAACACAACACCACACACACAACACAACACAACACAACACCACACAACACACACCACACAACACCACACAACACAACACCACACAACACAACACCACACAACACAACACCACACCACACCACACAACACACAACACCACACAACACAACACCACGCCAACACAACACCACACCACAACACAACACAACACAACACCACACAACACAACACCACACACAACACAACACCACACAACATAACACCACACAACACAACACCACACCACACAACACTACACATACAACACAATGACCACATACAACACAACACCACACAACATAACACTACTAAACACAACAATTACCTTAACAACACAAATACAACACCACACAACACAACATAACACCACATAACACAACACCATACAACACAACACTCCACATAACATAACACAACACAACACCACATACAACACAACACCACACACAACATAACACTACACAACACAACACCACACATAACACAACAACATAACACAACAACACAACACAACACAACACCACACAACACCACAACATAACACTACACCATACAACATAACATAAACACAACATACAACACCACATCACATAACATAACACCACACAACACAACACAACATAACACAACACAACACTACATAACACAACACAACACAACACAACACAACACAACACAACACCACAACACCACACAACACAACACCACACCACACAACACCACACAACACAACACAACACAACACAACACAACACAACACAACACCACACCACACACAACACCACACAACACAACACCACACAACACAACACCACACCACACAACACAACACAACACAACACCACACAACACAACACAACACCACACAACACAACACCACACCACACAACACAACACAACACCACACACAACACCCAGCGCTGTATACCAAGTTTTGGGCACATGGGAACCACTCACTACACACAACCACCTTCAACTTATCCATCGTGTAGAGTTCGGTACCCATTTACATTTGGCTGGACTGCAAACGCTCCGGGATCGACCTAGTGATCTTGAGGCGAGGAGACGAGTGCTTTATCCACTTGGCCACAGGATATCATGCCGTAGTTATCTTATCTATTGTTAAAAA
Organism: Homarus americanus; assembly: GCF_018991925.1. Classification (NCBI taxonomy): domain Eukaryota; kingdom Metazoa; phylum Arthropoda; class Malacostraca; order Decapoda; family Nephropidae; genus Homarus; species Homarus americanus. The sequence continues at coordinate 539,527 of NW_024755060.1, read as the reverse complement.
GACATGTTGGAATTTGTTTTTTTGTTAGTTACGGCAAATAATATCTATTGGTAAAAGCTTAGCATTGAGGTAAATATTTTGAAGATTTTTTTATTTATTTCTTTAGGCTCGGATGTCACTCAGAGTCCTTTTGAACATTTTTACCTGTCGTCCATAATTTGTGCCGTTGGTTAATAAACGGAACAGGTGTGAGTCAGTCTGGAGTGTGGTATGCAATACTCCTTCTCAGAACATGAACCAATACTTGTTCATAGTGAAGTATTTGGACTTCAAGGTTAGCAAGTGTTAGGTTGATTAGTTTATCTGTTTTATCCGTCATAAGTTGAGTCGCTTTTCTCCACAGCTGTTCATTAGTGATTGTGTTAGCTGTTACTATGGCGACAAATGTTTTCACGATCCTTATAGGCTGATGGTGATCGATGGACTCTCTCTCGTATCTTGTATGTGTGCAGGTAATTCACCATTTGTGTGAAGGCGGGGAGACGCATCATTAAGTAGCATTACAGTTTGTTTATTAGAACAGTTGACTATGACAAGACCTGCAGCTCTTTTTGAATGAGAAGATTTGAGGTAGCTACCTGTATACCCTGACAAGCTTCATTAGTTCACACTCACCAGAAAGTGGCAGTATCAATTGGCCACAAACGTCAGGACGAGGTGACTTGGGTACAGGGTTTCCTGCCTCATCTACTCTTACGACCTGAGGAGCTGAGGTGATGGGCGTAGGATTGTCTGTCTCTGAAGGTTTAACTAATGTGTCCAAGTATCACCTCACATATTGTCTCTTCAGGTACAGTCCCCTTCACTAGAGCGTTTACAGGGGCTCGTCATATAAACATTCCATTGAGATATTTGTTTTAATATTGTTTTACTTTGATTCCATAGTGTGTTTTCTTCCGTCGAATGTAAACCAACAACGCTGCCACACTGCACACAACCTGACGAGCTCCTGTAAACGCACTAGTGAAGGGGACTGTACCTAGGTCTCCTCTCCACATATCCCGCATCTTTTGGACACTGTGTATAAGCTTTAATGGCGGGGATGAGAAGGAGTTAAACACCCCTTCCTGATACCTAGTGACCGAGTACTCTAACACGGAACATTAGCCCAGACGTGTGACTGTCATTATTACACTGGTAGAAGGAGGAGTTTATAGATACCAGTACCGTAAATTATTCACCTGATGCAGACTGGCGACATTGGTGTTGTGGGTAGGTGAGTTGTGAGCTTCTCGTTGATGTCATGTAAGTGTGAGTTGGTTGATGTCTTGTTAGTGTTTTGGTTGATGTCATGTAAGTGTGGGTTGGTTGATGTCATGTAAGTGTGAGTTGGTTGATGTCATGTAAGTGTGTTGGTTGATGTCATGTAAGTGTGAGTTGGTTGATGTCATGTAAGTGTGAGTTGGTTGATGTCTGTTAGTGTGAGTTGGTTGATGTCTTGTAAGTGTGTAGTTGGTTGATGTCATGTTAGTGTTTTGGTTGATGTCATGTAAGTGTGTGTTGGTTGATGTCTTGTTAGTGTTTTGGTTGATGTCATGTAAGTGTTTTGGCTGATGTCATGTTAGTGTTTTGGTTGATGTCATGTAAGTGTGAGTTGGTTGATATCTTGTTAGTTGATGTTAGTTGACGTCACGGTTTAGAGTGTTTAATCTTAGACGACGTCACACATAGGTATAGTTGATGTCCTATGACCTCACTTAAATATGGTCACTTAGATATGAAACTGATGTCTGATGAAATGAAGATAAACAACATCACATTAAGTAGGAGGGGAGGAGAAGGGGAAAGAGGAAGGAGGAGGAGGGAGGGGGAAGAGGAAGGAGGAGGAGGGGAGGGGAAAGAAGAAGGAGGAGGGAGGAAGAGGAAGAGAGGAGGGAGAGGGACAAGGGGAAGGAGAAGGGTGGGGGGAGGAATAAGAGGGAAGGAGGAGGGGAGAGAGGAGAGGGAGGGAGAAGAAGGAAGGGGAGGGAGGCAGAGACTAAGCTAAGCACTATACCGTTTACCCACATTCCTCAGGGACCGACCTTGTTGATAGGAAAAATAGGTAAATAGGTTTGGTTGAGTTAGGTTAGGATGAGATGTGGTGGGGAAGGGTTATGTGTGGTGGGGAAAGGGTTGTGTGTGGTGGGGATGGGTTATATGTGGTGGGGATGGGTTATGTGTGTGGTGGGGATGGGGTTATGTGTGTGGGGATGGGTTATGTGTGGTGGGGATGGGTTGTGTGTGGTGGGGAAGGGTTATGTGTGGTGGGGATGGGTTATGTGTGGTGGGGATGGGTTATGTGTAATGGGGATGGGCTGTGACAGTGATGGGCCGTGATTGGGAAGGGCTGTAATGGTATTTTGCTACCTATAAATGATACCTTAATGAAGACATGTAATTGGCAGGTGATAATTCATTGTTTTTGTTTTTGTTGTATATGAGCGTGAAGATCTGTCCATACCTGTGACCTTTTCAGTGTTTTGGTGCACCAGGAAGGTCATGAGAGGCCATTGTCCACACACACGTAATGCTATATTAGTACACCATCTTCGAGGAGAAGTGATAACAAACGTAAGAAAGAGAGAGAGATGACAAACGTAAAAGAGAGAGATGAAAGTGATAAACTTGAAGAGAGAGAGAGATAAACGTGAGAATGATAGCACACACAAGAAAGAGAGAGTGAGTGATAAACGTGAGAGAGAGTGAATGATAAACAAGAGAGAGAGAGAGAGTGAATGATAAACAAGAGAGAGAGAGAGAGTGAATGATAAACAAGAGAGAGAGAGAGAGAGAGAGAGAGAGAGAGAGAGAGAGGGGGATAAAGTAAAATCGTCAAGCAGAGATTACAGTACATTAATATAGCCATTACAGGATGAATTTAAAGGACCAGAATGCTACAAAGGATCAGTACAGTAGACCCTCCTGTACCCGCGGGCCTGATGCATTTAACATATACAGCTGGAAATTGGTAGGGAGGTGCGTGGGCCTAGGGAATGGTTACATACTATAATACCATGTCCATTTGGTTAAGTATAGTGATCAGTCTTGTTGCTTTGTCTGTCTGTCTGTTAACATTCAAGTTGTTTTGGGATCACCTGAAGATTAGTATCCCTCAGGTTACTCCACCTTACGGTTAATAACTGTAATGGTAACCTAACCTATAATAACCCACCCCCAGGTAGCGTTAGGGTGTTTAATTAACAGGTGAAATAAATCAAACAATCTGGGGGTGTCTAATCTTCAAGTGATCTCCCCAAAGGAAAAAAAAATCTACTCACTATTTCCTGAACAATGACAATCATCCGCTCGGTGGGTCAGGATACCGTTAACACCAAGACCTGTGTTATGGATATACCCGGTGGAGGTGTGGACGGACAAGACTCAGGTAATTACCACACTGCCCCCAGACCTTACAAAAACATGGGTCTCAGTGAAGGTAGTCGGCGGAGGGTTGGTGATAATAACTCTAGCGTGGCATTAACAAGTAGAGCGGGTTTGTAGCGGTAAGTAAAGGCCGCTTGTAAACTTTACTACAGGATAAACCCTTGATATTGGGAGTGGTTTTTATCAGAAGAGGTTTAGTGTTTTGTTTTATTGAATGCGTGGTGTTGGAACTGTCATTGTTGGTGTGTGATGAAAGTTAACGTAATATCAATTGACCTGATCTGACCTAACCTAACCTTACTTGACCTTATTTTATTTTGTCATTATTATTTTACTATTATCAGTACCTGTTTATAATTAGTTATGAATTATTTATCTTACCTGTATCTCTCTTTTTTGTTTCAGGTGTGAGCGGATGTTAGGGTAAGTGCCCAGTTAAGTGTTCTACAGGGTGTTGCAAGATAAATACGTCCCATGTAGATAATAAGGTTAAATTACCTGGCTTATTTTAATGTCTTATTGTAACTAATGAGGATTAACTGATTTACTAACCCATTTTTACAGGGCATTATGTATCTGTAAATAAGGTCTCTTTATCTTGGGACACCCTGTATAATATGTGTTTGCATTTGGAATTTAAAATCGAGGTATGGGAGCAACTGTACATTGTCAGGGGTTCTGTGGCCGTGTCAATACAGCAGTCGTTTGGTATCTTTAAAGATCTCTGGTTCGATCCCAGGGCACTCCTAATTCTGCATTAGTGTGTACTGTAGATAGGCACCTAATTTTACAGTTGGGGGAATGAAAACGACGAGTTTAGTGCCGAGCTCATAGTACAGTCCCCCTTCACTAGTGTGTTTACAGGGGCTCAGCATATAAACATTCCACAAATCATTACATTGAGATATTTATTTTGATATTGTTTTACTTTGATTCCATACTATTGCGAGTTTCCTTCCGTCAAATGTAAACAAACACAGGGATGCCACACTGCACAAAACCTGTCGACCCCCTGTAAACGCACAAGTGAAGGGGACTGTACATTAAAAATATTACAGGTATTTTAGGATCAAACCTTTGTTGCTTATTAGTACAGTCACTCAATAAACTACCTGTATTCGGGGTGATCTATGAACCCCATAATGAACACTGTGAATCCTGTTGTCTCGGTAGGGTTGTCAAAATCCTTCATCCGTTGTGTCATATTTTATCAACACAATTTTGTATAGATAATTTTTTGAGTGAGTGCACATGACATTAAACCAGAAGCAGGTCTTGTGTGCTGTGTCCAGATTTATTGCTAGGATTATGAAATGTTCTTATTAATAGGCGAGTCCTAGTAGGTAAGTGCTATTATTGCTGTCTATTATCCAAATTTATATGTACGAGTATTATTAATGTATATATGTCCAAATTTGCATGTACTATTACTGTTGTCTTCTGTCCAAATTCACAGATAATCCTGAGTAGGTAAGTGTAATGTAAAAAAGTTCAAAATTTACATGTAATTATTTGGTTGTAAGATGTGAATAAGTTAATGGGTGATTTTGGTTTGGTTATTGAACTGTTCTGGTAACTTAACCCTTTGATAATGATGGCTTAAACCTTCATCTTCAGAGGGTTAAACCATCGTCCTCAAAAGGTTAAACCAACATTATCGTGTAATTAAACTATCATTCTCGTGTAATTAAACCAACATTCTCGTGTAATTAAACTATCATTCTCGTGTAATTAAACCAACATTCTCGTGTAAATAAACTATCAATCTCGTGTAATTAAATCAACATTCTCGTGTAATTAAACTATCATTCTCGTGTAATTAAACCAACATTCTCGTGTAAATAAACTATCAATCTCGTGTAATTAATTCAACATTCTCGTGTAATTAAATTATCATTCTCGTGTAATTAAACCAACATTCCCGTATACTTAAACCACCATCTATAATAATGATGGTGTTCATTGGTGTTGATGGAGTACTATTTGTCCCTCACTAACTTCATGGTAGAGGAAGTAGACTCACAGCAGTAACTGGAGAGAAACATTGTAGGGGATATACAATGGAACTTTGAGCAGGTGAGAACTAGCTAGACACACCTTCAGAAAGTGACGGCATTACAATCACCAATTTCCTCTTTCAACGTCACATTTTATTAAGAGTTCATTTAGTTCCATTTGGAGTGATGCAGTACAGTACAGTACATAGTTGAATGTTTTGCTTCATCTGAAAACTGGGAGAAGTTTGGACCGTGCTGTTTCCGACTTGCAGCTAATTGTTTTGTCTTCTTAGTACTCGTTTGGTCTTTGTGTGCAGGAGTAAATTATCATAGCTGGTACTGACCTCTATAGTGATGATGATGATGATGCCCACAAGAAGCTCACTCCTGTCACCATCTTCACTATGACCACAACAATCTCCGACCTTCGTTCCATCATAATATCTGACATATACCAGAATCTGTGTACATTGTTACTACTATCTGTTGACTCATCTACAGCCAAACAAAGGCATGGTTAAATTTTTTATGTCATTACCAAGTTGTAAGATCAGAGTTTTAGCTAATGTTTCTGTCCTTATTGGTGTGGGAGCTACTTTGTCTTTTTCTTCTCAACTTTTTGTTAACCTTCAGAACAGTGTCTTTGTAACGTCCAACAAACATTCTTTGATCATCTCTCATCCAGATTGGTTTTTTGCGTTTTTTAAGACCCCAAACTACCTTTAGTGAGCATTCCAATACATTTTCCTGAAGTTCCATGGAATAGACAAGAACAATGATAGGTCTCTCATATTGTGATGTGAGGTGCTTTATTTTAGTCGTTCTCGCCTCGGTGCTCTGGGTAGACTTCTTGACACAGTGACTTTGTTTACTTTCATAGTGGTGCTTCACTTTGTCATTCAAGTACACCTGCGGAACACACCAAAGGTCTCCACCGTACGCCAGTTAGTAGCCCTGTTATAATTAAGAGTGACAAGGTATTTACAGGTAATGTTTACACACGTGTGATCCATATTCATTCTCATAAAGGTGTTCTTCATCTAGTTACAACAAGACTCTTCAGTAAATAATGCACATTTATGTTGTTGATTACAGGGATTTTAGTCACTGTGACAAAGTTTACCAAAGAAGCTATTAAAGTAAAGTTAGTCTTGGATCACCCGAAGATTAGCCTCTACTAGTTTTTCACTTGATGATTAAATATTTTGATACTACCTTACGGATTAGGTTAGGTCAGGTTATGTTAGGTTAGGTTAGGTAAGGTAAATAAATCTATCTATACCACTTTGTTGAGCGTAACAAGCAGGATGATGGATAAAAACCCGATCACACTGAACAGAACTACCAGGTACCAGGCTCTCAGATCTTCAGACAACACATACTGTACCTGGAGGAACACAGGTACTGTACCTTGTTATAAACTCATTAAGAGATAAACCGGTGCCAGTATACCATATGATATACTTCCCGGTATACCAGATCCTGTGTGTTAGTTTACTGCGTCAAGTGAACTGTATAGTATATCTGGGGGCACAAGGGAAGGAGGGGTTGCTGCCGCTGGCCTTCCCAAACTGCGTAATCCAAGTGAGGTCTCACACGAGCAAGGTATAGTTTTAGGATGACCTCGCTAGTCTTGTAACTAACACTTCTTTGTATAAACTCAAGTGCTTTATTAGCCTTGTTTCGAGAACATTCACATTGTTGACTTGGTTTAAGATTCCTATCATTACTCCTAAATCTTTCCCACAGTCGGTTAGGTTAGGTTCAGTAATGTAAGGTTAGGTTAGGTTAGGTTAGGTTCAGTAATGTAAGGTTAGAGGTTAAGGTAGGTTAGGTTAGGTTAGGTTAGGTTAGGTTCAGTAATGTAAGGTTAGGTTAGGTAAGACACGTCCCTCCACAGCAAAGGACAAGAAGCGGTGTTGTGGGTCACCTAACTGTTGGACTGATAAAAACAACGGTGGTGTCTGGGGTCACTTTTTGTGGTGCTGTAATTGGGTTATTTTATATTACGTTCTGTACTTATGTTCCCATGTTGTTCTGAGACTCTTACTCCAGCTAACACCCACACACACACACACACACACACACACAAAACACACACACACAGCAGCACTACACTATAATACGCTTTATAACACACATTATAACACAACACACCCTTTTTTGACACAACAAATCACAACACAATCGAAGAATCTTAAACAACCACAATCTTACATCCTCCCTCCATAAAAATACAATCACAACCTTGCATGATAAGAGTGTGTAAGGGCGCAACACACACCAAGGAGCCAAGAATGTTTCGTTCACTCGTCACCACCTTGGGCATCTAGACACACGTGATCAAGGCTTCACTTAACGCTATATTCCTTTTACCTTCACACTAGGAATTCTCTTTGGTGCTTCATTACACCTTTAGTCGCTATGGATCACCTGAAGTTAAGTTAGGTTTGGTTTTGATTTGGTTAGGTTAGGTTAGGATAAGTTAACCCTTTAGTGGAAAAAGTATCACTGAGGTATTTTATTCTGGCTTAGATAATAATAATAATAATAATAATAATAATAATAATAATAATAATAATAATAATAATAATGATAGTAATAATAATAATAATAATAATAATAATAATAATAATAATAATAATAATAATAATAATAATGATAGTAATAATAATAATAATAATAATAATGATAGTAATAATAATAATAATAATAATAATAATAATAATAATAATAATGATAATAATAATAATAATCTCAGTTATATCAATGGTTAGTTTCTCACATAAACCAAGAACAAGATAAATGGGCTTCGAATATCTACATAATAATAGTCATCCAAATAAGACTCTACATCACGTAAGAAAAAAAACAACAAAACAAAATAAGTCGTAAGAAAAACAAAATAAATGTAAGAAAAACAAAAAAAACGTAAGAAAAACAAAACCAAACGCAAGACAAAACCAAACGAGATACAATTCACTCACTTAAACCAGGAAAGGGTGAGCAAACAGACAAACGAGGCAAAAAAGTGCTATACCACACCTTTACCTCCGCCCAATACCACCTGTTAATAAAATGTTAAGTATTTGTTAATTTATTCTCATGAGAACATTTGTGTTGGAGACTTGTTGACGTAAATGAGAGGAAAATAAGGCCCCAATCCAGCTTATTTCACCATAAACCTAACTTAACTAATCTTAGCATATTTCACCTTAATCCTAACCTAACCTAACTAATCTTAGCTTATTTCACCTTAATCCTAACCTAACCTAACTAATCTTAGCTTATTTCACCATAATCCTAACCTAACCTAACTAATCTTAGCTTATTTCACCTTAATCCTAACCTAACCTAACTAATCTTAGCTTATTTCACCTTAATCCTAACCTAACCTAACTAATCTTAGCATATTTGACCTTAATCCTAACCTAACCTAACTAATCTTAGCTTATTTCACCTTAAGCCTAACCTAACCTACATATACAGTAGGTATTATGGTGTTTAATTATCAGGTGAAATACGTCGAGGGAAGATTATACACAGGTGATATTTATTTTTGTTTTACCTGTATGCTTCTGAAGGTGAATACTGGAGAGGAGACAACTGACGGAGGAAGAGGTGTGTGTAGGAGAGCTGCTGACGAAGAGAAGTGGGTTAAGTGAAGGTTGTTTGTGTTCAGGTGGGCTTGGCTTGGCTGGGCTGGACTGGGCTTGACTGGGGTGGACAACTCAGGTTAAATGTCAAATGTGAGGGTCTGTGTTGACTTGGTGTGTGTGTGTCCCTCTGTCGGGGTGTGGCCAGTGTGTCCCTCTGTCGGGGTGTGGCCAGTGTGTCCCTCTGTCGGGGTGTGGCCAGTATGTCCCTCTGTCGGGGTGTGGCCAGTATGTCCCTCTGTCGGGGTGTGGCCAGTATGTCCCTCTGTCGGGGTGTGTGATGTTGGCCATTCATTAAGGTGTGGCCCGTATAGCCCTCTGTCGGGGTGTGAGTGTCCCTCTGTCAGGGGTGTGGCCAGGATAGAGTGTTTGTTAGGTGTAGGGGTGTTCTCAGAGGAGAGGGGGGTGAGTGTGAGGGGTGGGGAGTGAGGGAGGGTGATGGGAGAGTGAGGGAGGTGATGGGGAGTGAGAGGGAGGGTGGTGGTGGGGGAGGTGAGGGGAGGGTGATGGGGAGGCTGAGGAGGGTGCAGGGGAAGGAGAAGGAGGGTGAGCCAGGTATGGGAGGGGTGGTTGGGGAAGAGTGAGGGAGGGAAGGATGGGTGGAAGTGAGAGGGAAGGAGGGGTTTTAGAGTGGTGGATGACAATAGTGAGGGGGTGAGAGGGATGAGGGAGGGGATGAACCGGAGGATAGGATGGGAAGTGGGAGAGTGGGATGGTGAGTGAAATGGAGAGGTGAGGGAGAGGGAAGGAGGGAGAGGAAGGGCGTTAGAAAAGTAGAATCAGGGAGGCAGAGGGAAAGGATGAGGGAGGGGAGTAGGGGCAGAGGATAAGGGAGGGAGGTATAGAGAAGCAGACAGAAGGAGGGAGAGGGAAGCAGACACAGAGGAAGGGAGAGAAGGAGAGAAAGAGGAAGACAGAAAGAGAGAGAGATAGAGAGAGGAGAGAAAACGAGAAGAAACATTAATATAGGACGTGGTGACAGGAAGAAGCTCACTCAACAAGGTGACAGATCTGACGAAATATCTACACCAGTAATCCATAAAAACAGCGTCAAGGTAAATTTATATACCATCACTATTATCTACACCTGTCTTAATTAATCATCTATTAAAATGAAAGACGCAAAATATGTACTCCCGTGATTACTAGTTCGTTATATATCTATACAGTGAAACCCTCTATTTACCGGATTATATGGGGAAGAAAGTCCGTTATGTTGAGGGTCCGTTAGATGTGAAAACCTCTAATTTACGAACTATATAGTGATGAAAGTCCATCATCGTACTCAATGGATTAAGTCATCGTACTCAAGGGGTTAAATCGTCGTACTCAAGGGGTTAGGTCATCGTACTCAAGGGGTTAAATCATCGTACTCAAGGGGTTAAATCATCATACTCAGGGGGTTAAATTATCGTACTCAAGGGGTTAAATTATCGTACTCAAGGGATTAAATTATTGTACTCAAGGGATTAAATCATCGTACTCAAGGGGTTAAATCATCATACTAGGGGTTAAATTATCGTACTCAAGGGGTTAAATTATCGTACTCAAGGGATTAAATTATTGTACTCAAGGGATTAAATCATAGCTCTCAAGATGTTAAGTCCATCTACCTCTAGGGAGGAAGTTTAGGTTAGGTCACGTTAGGTCATTAGCCTCGACCAATTAGGGCGAATGCCGGACAAATAGCTGAAGTAAATATGCTTGAATGGACAAATAAACGATAAGTAATAGTAATAATAATGATTTAATGATAATAATAATAATAATAATGAATAAATAGGAAAAATAGTAACGCTATATTTATATTACTTAAGAAGTGACTGTACAAATAATTAGTTTATTATTATTATTATTATTATATTATTATTATTATTATTTTATTGTTGTTGTTGCTGTTCTTCTTCTTCTTCTTCTTCTTCTTATTATTATTATTATTATTATTATTATTATTATTATTATTATTATTATTATTATT
>NW_024755060.1:438530-523530 GCF_018991925.1 Homarus americanus | reverse complement strand
GGGAAGGGAGGGAGAGGAGGATGGAGGGGAGGGGAGAGAGAGGAGGAGGGAGAGGAGGATAGGAGGGGAGGGGAGAAGGAGGATAGGAGGGGAGGGGAGAGAGGAGGATAGGAGGGGAGGGGAGAGAGGAGGATATTAGGGGAGGGGAGGGGTAGTCATTCCCTTCATCACTAGAGGACTGTGGCCTTGGAATCACCCTTCACCCCCCTCCTCCCCCCCCACCAGGTGTACCCCTCAGGTAGGTAATTCTCCCCACCTGGACACCTGTAGTTAATGGGTTAGGTTAGCTTACATAAGGAACTCCTATTCAAGTTTGTTAATGGATTTACGTATAAAAAGTCCACCTGAAGATTAGACACCCCAACGTAATCTAACGCAATCCTCTCAGTGGAAAAAAAATGTTTTATAAAACTGGTTTAGTTAACTTTAACTTTGTAATTACTGTATAAAATAATTGGATTGTATATTGTGTTATTGTCTTGTATAGAAATAGGGTCGAAATAGTGAAATAGGGTCGAAAATAGTGAAATAGAGTTACAGCTTTTAGTAATTACGGAAACATGAGAGATGTACTGTATGTCGTGTGTGTGTGTGTGACTGTGTGTGTGTGTGTGTGTGTGTGTGTGTGTGTGTGTGTGTGTGTGTGTGTGTGTGTGTGTGTGTGTGTGTGTGTGAGTTGAGTGCAGAGTGAATCATACCTTCACTCTTAAGATCAAAACACACACACACACACACACACACACACACAACTGTACCCAAAGTGATGTAAATAAGTCGTGATAGACAGACAGACTCGTGTAAATAAAAGATCACAAGACCCTCCAGGTTGTCAGGACAGTGTGTTCAGCCATGACCCCTCGGTATTATAAACACCTCTCTCTCTCTCTCTCTCACACAACCAACACCTTTTTCCTCATTATGTTAGTGAGGTAGTTACTGCATCCTAAATCCGATTAGTTGAGGACCTGAAGATTAGACACCCCAGTTTATTTCACTTCCTCCCTCCTCCCTCCCTCTCTCTTTCCTCACCTCCCTCCCCCACACCCCATATCCTCCCCACTACAACCCCTCTACACCCCTCCCCCCTACACCCAGTGCTGGTCGTCCTTGTAAAGTGTACTTGGATAGTGTTTACTGCTTGTCAAGTCGACTAACACCTGATAGTAGTTTTTACCCCCTTAACCAGCCTTCAGGGGGGACTATCTCAGGGGTGTAGTAGTTGAATCACCCCTTTAACCAGCCTTCAGGGGGGAGTATTTCAGGGGTGTAGTAGTTAAATTACCCCCTTAACTAGCCCTCAGGGGGAAGTATCTCAGGGGTGTAGTCGTTAAATCACCCCTTTAACTAGCCCTCAGGGGGGAGTATCTCAGGGGTGTAGTAGTTGAATCACCCCTTTAACTAGCCCTCAGGGGGGTCTATCTCAGGGGTGTAATAGCCATATCACCCCCTTAACTAGCCCTCATGGGTGTAATAGCCATATCACCCCCTTAATAGTCACAGTTTGATACGTCTGTATGCCACCATGTCTGTATGTCCGTATCAGTAAGTATGTATGTCTGTATGGCTGTATTTTACTGTCACTATGTAATTATGCTATTGTCCTTGTATTGCACTGTGTGTATGTCAGTATGTATGTATTGTACCTTATGTATGTGTGTTTGTATGTATGTATATCAGTAAGTCTGTATGTCTGCATGTCTGTGTGGCACTATGTCTTTGTGTTTGTATGTCTATATGGCACTATGGGTATCAGTATGTCCATGGCACTGTATTGAAGCGAAATATAACCCATCTGTGACTAAACACTTCTGAATATTATTGATAAGGAGTAAAGTCTATATGCCATAATAGAACAGTCAGTGAAGGCGGTGCAACAATTGAGAACGAAAGTAAATAATAATCGTACCTTCTAATACAAAGATGAGAAAATGGTCCTTCAAATAGGTATGTAGGTAGGAAAGTGTGTAGGTAGGTAGGTGGGTGGGTAGGTAGGTAGGTGGGTAGGTGGGTAGGTAGGTAGGTAGGTAGGTAGGTGGGTGGGTAGGTACTAGGTAGGTAGGCAGGGGTGGGGTGGGGTGGGGTAGGTAGGTGGGTGGGTAGGTGGGTGGGGTAGGGCAGGAGGGGTAGGTAGGTAGGTGGGTGTGGGTAGGTAGGTAGGTAGGTGGGTGGGTAGGTAGGTAGGTAGGTAGTAGATAGGTAGGGGTAGGTGGGTGGGGTAGGTGTGTAGGTAGGTGGGTAGGTAGGTGGGTAGGTGGGTGGGGTGGGGTAGGTAGGTGGTGGGTAGGTGGGTGGGTAGGTAGGTGGGTAGGTAGGCAGGTAGGTGGGTGGGGTAGGTAGGTGGGTGGGTAGGTAGGTGGGTGGGTAGATGGGGTAGGTAGGGTGGGTGGGTAGGTAGGTAGGTAGGTAGGTGGGTGGGTAGGTAGGTAGGTGGGTAGGTTGGTAGGTAGGTAGGTGGGTGGGTAGGTAGGTAGGTAGGTAGGTAATTAGGGAGGTAAAATATGAACCTACGAACCTTTAAGAAGACCCTGTTACCTGCGGTCCTTGGAAGAAAATTAGTGGTATTTACAAGTAGAGTTTTATATCAGAGGCACAACGGGGAGAAAGGTCGAGCTACCGCCAGTCTCCGCTGTGGTATCATCCACCTGAAGATTACACACCCCAGATTATTTTACCTGAAGATTAATTACCCTAAATTAACCAAAATTATACCTTTACTATGTATTTGTCCTCTCCAAACTTGCAACTATTCTGAAACTATCGTAATTTCTTTAAAACTATCGTAAATTGGTCTATCGTTATTGTTCTGAACTACCTCAGTTGATATGAAACTATCGTAATTGTTATGAAACCATCGTAATTATTCTCAAACTATCGTAATTGTTCTCAAACCATCGTAATTGCTCACAAACTATCGCAATTGTTCTCTCGTAATTGTTCTCAAACTATCGCAATTGTTCTATCGTAATTGTTCTCAAACCATCATAATTACTTGGACATTATCGTAACTGCAATGAGAATGTGTCGCAACAATATACACTTTCTCGTTTACACTTAAAGAACAAATAGATCCTTTATGAATACAGACTCAGGTAATAATGTGGCGTTACAACCATTAACTGGGACTGGCCTTACGTCTTGACAAGAGATCAAGAAAAAAAAAACACGCAAAAACACACGCAAAAAACACACGCAAACATAAAATAAAACACGGAAGTAGGTTAGGTTAGGTGATGTATGCCACAGCGAGTCGACCCTTTGATGTGTGTGTGTGTGTGTGTGTGTAGGGAGAATGTATGTATGTATTTGAATGAAAGAAGAATGTGTATGTGTGTGTGTGTAAAATGTGTGTATGCGTGTATATTTGTCGTCGTATCAGACCACCGTGTATATTCAACTGGCCATTAACCTTGCCACTATACCATGGGGGTTGAACTGACTCTTCTCACTCTCCATTGATTTCACTCTTAGAAAATATTTTTAACTCGTCCGGCACACCATTGACCTCTTATTTTGGCGAGAACAACACCCTAACCTACCCTAACCTACCCTACCCTACCCTAACCTACCCTACCCTACCCTACCCTACCCTACCCTACCCTACTCTAATCAAACCTAACCTACCCTAACCTACTCTTAATCAAACTCATCTCTACCCTAACCCACTTAATCAAAACCTACCCTAATTCCACACCCTATTCTAATCAAACTCCATCTTACCCTACCCCACTCTAATCAAACCTACCCCTACCCTACCCTACTCTAATCAAACCTAACCTAATTCTAACCTACTCTAATCAAACCCAATCACCCTAACCCACTCTAATCAAACCTACTCCCACCTACCCTATTCTAATCAAACCTACCCTACCCTAATTCACTTAATCAAACCTAACCTACTCCTAACCTACCGTTCTTTAACCCAATCCCAACCTAACCTAAACCTAACCTAACCTAACCTACCCTTCTTTAACTCAATCTAACCTAACCCAATCTTCGGGTGTATTAAAGTAGGGTCTTATTCTTCAGGTGATCCAGAAAGAAATCAATAGTTTGTTACCAAGATACAGTAAACCCTCTCAATAACGGATTTCTCAGTAAAGTAATGAATTCAGTAAACCCTCTCAATACCGGACTTCTCGGTAAAGTAATGGATACAGTACTGCTTAATGAGATTTTAAATACCAGCTCATACTCGTCAACAGCCTTCAAACAGACAGCCAGACAGACAGACAGGCAGACAGACAGACAGACAGACAGACAGACAGACAGACAGACAGGATATATCTGTGTGTTGTGTGTTTTTGGTGCTTTTCTGATTGTCTGTTCTTGGTCGAATTGTCTTACTGTTTACTATTGTTTGTTTACCTGCAGTTTATTGTTTACTATATACCTGCATTGTCTATATACAGTACCTGCATTGTTTACATACCTGTATTGTTTAAATGAACTGCGTTGTTTACATAACTGCATTGTTTACATACATGCTCAATTATTATATATTTGTTTGTCAATTTTACTGTGTTAAAATCTGTCTATCTATCCGCTGAGGGCCAGGAATACGTCTATGGTAACAAGCTTATCGGAGTTATTATCAGATATCTATCTTATCATGGAACCAGACGCATAAGAGATGTGTTAGGAACCTTACTATACAGTTCCCTTCACTAGTGCGTTTACAGGGGCTCATCATATAGCCTAGGTACAGTTCCCTTCACTAGTGCGTTTACAGGGGCTCATCATATAGCCTAGGATACAGTTCCCTTCACTAGTGCGTTTACAGGGGCTCGTCATATAGCCTAGGTACAGTTCCCTTCACTAGTGCGTTTACAGGGACTCATCATATAAACATTTCACAAATCATTTCAGCTGAGGTATTTGTTTTAATATTGTTTACCGGTTCCATAGTGTGTTTATTATTGCCAGTTTCCTTTCTGTCGAATGCAAACAAACACGGGGCTAAAGCACACTGCACACAACCCGGATGAGCCCCTGTAAACGCACTAGTGAAGGGGACTGTACCTAGGCTATATGACGAACCCCTGTAAACGCACTAGTGAAGGGGACTGTACCTAGGCTATATGATGAGCCCCTGTAAACGCACTAGTGAAGGGGACTGTACCTAGGCTATATGACGAGCCCCTGTAAACGCACTAGTGAAGGGGACTGTACCTAGGCTATATGACGAGCCCCTGTAAACGCACTAGTGAAGGGGACTGTACGTGTTGTGTGTACGTTGGTATGAAGAAACTAAAGTAGGAAGTAAAATTATTTTATTTTTTAAAAGACGGAACAATTTCAACCTTCAGGTAATAAGGTTAATGTTTGGTATAATTCCATGTACATTCTGGGGAGAAGATCTTACTATATGGTGTTCAGTGGTCACTCTGTTAACATAGAGTAACTTGTTTTAATAATCTACACTGGTGTGGATCACAATGAAATTATCTTGTCATAGATAACTTTTAGTAATACACAACATTTCTGAAGCCCAGTCTGGTTCACTGGTTAATTAACCTCCAAGCTCAATGGGCCTCAATACTATTGGATATTTTAAATTGGGGCCTATTAGAACTGAGGCCGTATGACCGGCAGCCGTCATAATTAACAGTGAGACAATGGATCACTGTAGTGACAGTTGTGTCAGGTGTGTGAAGTCAGCCTTTACCTTTACCAGGTAGGTACGGCATAGCAGGTGTGGTGTTGTGAGGAACTTTAGGCGGTGGTCACAGCAGAGTTCTTGGCCAGGTTCTGGATGTCTTTGCGGGCCTGAGCGTGGGCGGACTTCAGTTGAGCTACAGCGGGTGTGTCCGCCGGCAAGTCTGAAGCTGCTACTCTGAAGCCTGTGGCAGGGGAGGAGCCGTACTTCCTCACCTGGACGTCACCTTCGGGGTCGACGTAAGCGAAGCTGCCGGAGGTACGTCCCAGGAAGTCCCGCGACTCAATACGGGTGTTGGAGCCGCCCCAGTGGCCGAAGGTGTACTGTCCTGCTTCATCCTGGGCGTGGAACTGACCACCCACGTGAGGTACGCCCACTGAGGGCATGGGTGGGTCCTGGGCAAGCAGTGGCTCAGGGGCAGCTGCCACCACTACGGGGACTGCAGCCATAACGGGAGCTGCACCAGTGTACTGGACTGGAGTAGCGACCTGGACTGGGGCAGTGTACTGGACTGGAGTGGCAACCTGGACTGGGGCAGTGTACTGGACTGGAGTAGCGACCTGGACTGGGGCAGTGTACTGGACTGGAGTAGCGACCTGGACTGGGGCAGTGTACTGGATTGGAGTGGCAACCTGGACTGGGGCAGTGTACTGTAATGGAGTGGCAACCTGGACTGGGCCACTGTACTGTACTGGAGTCTGGACCCCCAAGTTAATGCCTGGCTCGGGTATCCTGACGACGGGAGGGCTGAGTGAGTCAGCGTGGGCAACGATGGCGCCGCTGTTGACTGTAGCGTAAGGTAGGACCTGCATCAGGTTAGTGGAGGGGGCAGCGTAACACGCCGTCGCCAGGAGCACAACCTGTAACAATAACATAGTTTACCTGTACGACTCATAGAAAACTATTGAGGCGGCGTGTAGGGTAGGGGGAGACTTAAACATTCTCACGTCTCCCCCTACCTTTCTCCAGATAAGATTACCCAGTTTGTCATTCCACAGGTTTTCCCCGTACCTGATCTAGGAACATTACATTAAAAAACCAGGAATGAATAAAAGAGATACAAATATCCACCACATATAAGCTAGACGGACACCGGACACCTGTACTTTGTAGTTGGATAAAAAAGAAATATTTCCAAAAGAAAATGTAATTACGACAGAATTTCAAAATCAGAAAGTTGTTTACCAGCAGTTCGCGGCAGAGGAGGAGCGGCTGTCTGACATAATATATAGAGTAAATGGTGTCTTGGTTATATTTGGTTAGGTTAGGTTTGTTTTGGTTAGGTTATGTTAGGTTAGGTTAGCGAGAATGGGATAGAGATTGATAAAGGAGGGGAAGAAGGAGAGAATGGGATAGAGATTGATAAAAGAGGGGAAGAAAGAGAGAATGGGATAGAGATTAGTTAACTTAAGTAGATGGAATAATTTGTCCTTGAATAATGATGAGAAGCAGAAAGATAGAAGAAGCTAATAAAGATGGACGAACAAGAGAGAAGAAGAAGGAGGAGGAAGTAGTTACGAAGACAAGGGAAGTAGTTAAGAAGGAAGTAGTTACGAAGGAGAAGAGGGAAGTAGTTAAGAAGGAGAAGAAGAGGGAAGTAGTTAAGAAGGAAGTAGTTACGAAGGAGAAGAGGGAAGTAGTTAAGAAGGAGAAGAGGGAAGTAGTTACGAAGGAGAAGAGGGAAGTAGTTAAGAAGGAGAAGAAGAGGGAAGTAGTTAAGAAGGAAGTAGTTACGAAGGAGAAGAAGAGGGAAGAAGTTAAGAAGGAAGTAGTTAAGAAGGAGAAGAGGGAAGTAGTTAAGAAGGAGAAGAGGGAAGAAGTTGAAGGAGAAGAGGGAAGTAGTTAAGAAGCGAGGAAGGAGGGAAGTAGTTAAGAAAGAAGTAAAGCAGAAGGAGAAGAAGAGGGAATTAAGAAGAAGTAGTTACGAAGGAGAAGAGGGAAGTAGTTAAGAAGGAGAAGAGGGAAGAGTACGAAGGAGAAGAGGAAGAAGCTAAGAAGGAGAAGAGGGAAGTAGTTAAGAAGGAGAAGAGGGAAGTAGTTAAGAAGGAGAAGAAGAGGGAAGTAGTTAAGAAGGAGAAGAGGGAAGTAGTTAAGAAGGAGAAGAAGAGGGAAGTAGTTAAGAAGGAGAAGAAGAGGGCAGTAGTTAAGAAGGAGAAGAAGAGGGAAGTAGTTAAGAAGGAGAAGAAGAGGGAAGTAGTTAAGAAGAAGGAAACATTTACAAAGAAGAAAACGGATTCAGATAAGAGGAAAATAAAGTAAAAGAATATTAAAGGAAAGAAAGTGGTTGATAAATGATGTAAACAGAAGAGAGACCAGAGTAAAAAAGGTGTAATGACAATAATAATAAACAGTAATGATAATATTAACAACAATAATTACTGCTACTAATAATATTGATAATAACACTAACAATAATAACTGCTACTACTAAAATAAAAAAAACAATAACGATACTAACAATAACTATAAAAACAACTCCTATATTTACTTATAATAATAATAATAACACTAATAACCTCTACTAATAATTGTAATAATGACGATAACCATAATACTAATACCAGTAGTACAATACACAAACATGCTACAGTAGAAGGCGCACCAGCAGTAGTTTACAGTATACTCACCAGAAGCTTCATGGTGGTGTTGTGTGTGTCGGAAGTTGAGAGCAAGTGATGGTAGGCAGATGGTACCTACCCTCTTATATACCGGAACATCCCTGGCCACACCCTGTTCTGGATTCACCTCAAGGGGGAATCATCTGCCTTAACTACACCTCGTCTCACATCCGCTGGGCGCGCACACACACACACACACACATACACACATACATACATACATACCCTTTTCGTACTGGTTCAGTGGTGTGTGTGTGTGTGTGTCCCTCTCATAAACACACGTACTAGGGGTTTTATTACTATGAGAATTATCTTTTTAAGGAGTTCGATATTTTATTTAAGGTATATAATCCCTTTTATAATCGGTTTTTAAGCATTTTACGTAAGGTGTTCCAGACAAAGGGGACTTAACGTAATGATGATGATGATGATGATGATGATGAGTCTGTTTCAAAGGTCATCTGTGGCTCCTCCCAGCCCTCCAGCCAAGGGTCTCACCCCCTAGTAACACCTCAGCAACTTTTTATGGTGAAATGGGCCACTCTTCATCCTCCGCCCCGACCCACTCCTTTGGCCAGGCACCGTGAGATAGTCCCAGAGTAAGGGGGTGTGTTAGTGTAGCCCCAGAGTAAGTGTGTTAGTGTAGCCCCTTCGTATGTGTTCTTTCAAGGTCATTTTAATTGAGTTACTGGTACTTATATTATATTATCATCATTGACTTGTACTAACACACTCATGATATTGACTTGTACTAACACACTCATGATATTGACTTGTACTAACACACTCACAACGCTAACACACACTTACAACACTGAATTTTACTAACATACATTCACAATACTAACATGCACTCACAACAGTAACACACTGGCAACACTAACACACACTGACAGTAACACACTTTACTAACAATACTAACATGCACTCACAATACTAACATGCACTCACAACAGTAACACACTGGCAACACTAACACACACTGACAACACTAACACACTTACAACACTAACACATACTTACAACACTAACACACACTTACCTGGGGTGAGTTTTACCTTATAGTGTTACTTGAAATTAATGATAAAACTAATATATTTACAGTACCTAAAAAATTCATCCAATTAGCTCAGTCAAAATATAAACATTCACATGGATATCAAAGTTACATTTATGTTTAGTGATCCACATTTATGTTTAGTGATCCACATTTATGTTTAGTGATCCACATTTATGTTTAGTGATCCACATTTATGTTTAGTGATCCACATTTATGTTTAGTGATCCACATTTATGTTTAGTGATCCACATTTATGTTTAGTGATCCACATTTATGTTTAGTGATCCACATTTATGTTTAGTGATCCACATTTATGTTTAGTGATCCACATTTATGTTTAGTGATCCACATTTATGTTTAGTGATCCACATTTATGTTTAGTGATCCACATTTATGTTTAGTGATCCACATTTATGTTTAGTGATCCACATTTATGTTTAGTGATCCACATTTAAGTCAACTGATAAGTGAAAAATTGAAATATGATAAATAATTTTTTGGCATAATGAATAAAATAAAAAAAAATTTGTTCATGACAAGTGTGAAAATATTAACAAGCTTGACCTGCGACTGTTACTTTAGAAGCTGTGAGTGCTGATAATTATGGTTTCACTGTAAGTCAACTAAGTCTCTCTAATGGAGTTCTAATGGGTCACAGTTCTAATGAGTCATAATTCTAATGGGTCACAGTTCTAATGGGTCACAGTTCTAATGGGTCACAGTTCTAATGGGTCACAGTTCTAATGGGTCACAGTTCTAATGGGCCATAGTTCTAATGGGTCACAGTTCTAATGGGTCACAGTTCTAATGGGTCATAGTTCTAATGGGTCACAGTTCTAATGGGTTATAGTTCTAATGGGTCATAGTTCTAATGGGTCACAGTTCTAATGGGTCCTGGTTCTAATGGGTCACAGTTCTAATAGTCCAGTTCTAATGGGTCACAGTTCTAATGGGTCATAGTTCTAATGGGTCACAGTTCTAATGGGTCACAGTTCTAATGGGTCACAGTTCTAATGGGTCACAGTTCTAATGGGTCATAGTTCTAATGGGTCACAGTTCTAATGGGTCACAGTTCTAATGGGTCACAGTTCTAATGGGTCATAGTTCTAATGGGTCATAGTTCAAATGGGCCATAGTTCTAATGGGAGTAATTTGTAATGGGTCACAGTTCTGACGAGTCACACTCCTATATAGGCCACAGTCTGACGTAACCTAACCATTACAATTAGATGCCAGGGTTATTTTATGTTCCGTAAGGTTAGGTTAAGTTCTGGCCGCCTAGTTTGTGGTAATTTTCTAACGTTGGTCATAGGAAAACCCCCCTTAGCGATGCAACTCGGGGTAATTACTCAACACTGGCCACCTTGTCTCCTGCCATCTATCAGTAGAGAGAATTCCTGCAGGGCCCAACACTACCCCCGCCACGGTTCAACTTTTTTCCCCAACCCCTGAACTTGGCCTTGCGAGTCTGGGCAGGGTGTGGCAGCCAAGGCCCCGTAGGAGTCATAAAATATCCTTAAATCCTACAGAAGGAGGAGGAGGTATGGTAGGGTATGGTATAGGAGGAGGAAGGGCAGCAGGGTAGGGCGTGGCAGGTGAGGAGGGAGGGCAGCAGAGTAGGGTGTGGCAGGGGAGGAGGGGGTAGCAGGGGTAGGGTGCAGGGGAGGAGGGGAGGGTAGCAGGGGTAGGGGTGGGTGGGGAGGGGTGGGAGGGGTAGTAGGGTGGGGTAGAGAGGAGGGAGGGTAGTAGGGCAGGGGGGGAGGAGGGAGGGTAGGGTGTGGGTAGGGGGAGGGAGGGAGGGTAGTAGGGTAGGGGTGTGGTAGGGAGGGGAGGGAGGGTAGTAGGTGAAGTAGGGGAGGAGGGAGGGTAGCAGGGTAGGGCGTGGCAGGGGAGGAGGGAGGGTAGCAGGGTAGGGCGGGCAGGGGAGGAGGGGAGGGGTAGTAGGTAGGGCGTGGCAGGGGAGGAGGGAGGGTAGCAGGTAGGCGTGGTGCAGGGAGGAGGGAGGGTAGCAGGGTAGGGAGGCAGGGAGGAGGAGGTAGCAGGGCAGGGCGGCAGAGTTGAGAGGGAGGGTGGCAGGGTAGGGCGTGGCAGGGGAGGAGGGAGGGTAGCAGGGTAGGGCGTGGCAGAGAGGAGGGAGGGTAGCAGGGTAGGGCGTGGCAGGGGAGGTGACCATTGGGCTTGGTTGGGTATGTACGGCGCCGCTAGCAACTGGTGTGTGTGTGTGTGTGTGCTGTGGCGTCTACCCTTTATCAAGACGCTGTTCCCGCCTTTGACATTTGGCTATGAATAGATACCTAAACGACCCATTATATGCGTTAACATTGATTTATCTTGTACTCGTATATAAACAGTGTACTAAATCATCCCAGAGATTCACAAAGGTCTATAATATATAAACATAAATAAGTGTAGACATGTAGACAATGGCAAACAATATGTCGATTCAACTAAGACTGGGATAGCCCCTTGAAAGCCGCTAAAAGGGTTACAAGCATTATTGACGCCAGATTTAGCTGTCCTCTCTTGAAAAGGATCAAAATTAAGCAGTCGGATAGATAGATAGATAGATAGATAGATAGATAAATGTGCAGTAAAATCGTCATAAAAATTTACATTGATTCAGTATGTATATAGGCATTGCAGGTATACAATATACATAGACTGCAGGTATACAAACAATAATACCATTACGTCTCGAGAATGCAGGTTAATTCACTAGTATCAAATGTTACTGTGTGTTGAGGTAATAGTTTGTGACGGTCAGGCGCCAGTGCCACCAACTGGAGGACTTTTCTCTGTACAAGATACTGTATAATCTGTCTTGCCATTAATGAGTAGTGTTGCATCTAGATATTTTATTATAGCTAACGCGAGACGATGTTTTAAGCTGAGGCAAACCCTTACCACTTTTTGTAAAGTCGTGTTCACTAAGTATAAGTGTCCCCTTAACTTTATGTTATAGTTTTCTTTAAATCAGTTGTCCGTCCCTCAATAAAACGCGTACACCGCCTCTGTTTCTCCACAAAAAATTGCAAATTTTCATACTTTACTTTTACTTCTATCCTCTTCGCCAGTTATCGGCTCGTTAGCCGCTTGGGCAGCCGGTCACGTCTCTGTTACACACTATTGGCAGGTACAGGGCATGCACCGGCTCCTGAATGTATCTGTACCTACTCCAGTGTTGGTCAAGTCTGGTCTTGAAAGAGCTCACACTCGATACCGTCACAACACTCTCTGGCAGATTGTTCCAAGAGTTTACAATTCTAACTCCCAAAAAGTTTGCCTTGACAGTTTTCTGAACTTGGGGCTTCTTTAACCTTAACCCCTTAAATGGCAGAGTTTCTCTCAGCTGAATAAAAAAAAAGTCTGGAGTTCACCAGAATAAAATACCTAATGGCTATACTGTACATTGCTTCCGAAAGGGATAAGTTGTGACCCCTGGTGGGGAGGGCGTCCGTCAATTCCAGGTATGGACACTCGACTAACTAAGTAATGTCCCCTGAGGTGTTTATAGACAAGTCACCCCTTGTCCGCCTACTGTATAAGCTGGGCAACTGCAGGTGTTCTAATCTCTGAGCACCTGAGGTGCCGCAGTCCCTAGCATATCTCGGGGGCAAGACAGTACTCCAGACGGGGAAGCACCGTTTAGGCATGTGACCGACCTTCTTATAAGACTTACCAGCTTAGTTGCTTGATTCACCTTCTCACAATGGTCCGAGAACTTCAGTTCGTTGTCAACATGCAATGATACACACTCAGGTCATTTTTCATATTTGGTCTCCTTTAATGGTGTTTCTTCATCCTGCTGGGACAAGTGATACGCCAGATGGAAATGCCGTATTTGTCCGATCAGCCAAGTGAAGCAATGATGGGTCTTGTTAGTACTTGGATAGGTGACCGCCTGGCCCTAAGAATACCAGATGTTGCTGACATAAGGACTTTACTAAAAAAAGCATCTCATGGCTTTGGCAGTTGTCCCTTGTCAAATTGGCTGACTGTCTTTACTGTTGGTACGACCTATGTACAGTTCGGGGTCAAAAGTCTTGGACACTTAGCAATATCTGGCATCTACTTCTGAGTTATACATATATATATATATATATATATATATATATATATATATATATATATATATATATATATATATATATATATATATATATATATATATATATATATATGATTGGGATATACTAATAACACTACTTGTCACCACATATTATGCCTGCACCACAAAATGGGATAAAACTCTCCTTAATACCTAAGATCTTCGGGTACTTACATGCCAAATACTGTCAAGTGTCCAAGACTTTTAACCCCAACTGTACATCCTTTTGCATTCCGTGACATTGAATCTTAACACAAGACTTAACAGCTATTATCTTAACCACTCTTGACACCGGCAGAAATCTTTTTGTTGCTCTTCACAATCATTTGGTTCTTAATTTCCCTGATTATCTTGGCATCGTCCGCAAACATTTTTATGGAGGAATGTATAGCTTCTGGCATGTCATTTATAAAACAAAAAAAACAACAACAACGGGCCCAGTACACTGACCTGTGGTACTTCGCTTGACACGGGTACACATGACGACTTCGTGCCATTAATCACCACACACTGCTTGCGGTTATGAAGAAAGTCTCTGATCCACGTGCACCTATAGGACACTTCCGCGAATCCCGTACCCTTACAGTGTAATTGTCAGCCTTTTATGGGGTACGCTGTCGAAAGCCTTGGCAAAATCTAGGTAAATACGAATATTTTTTCGATATTGGCACCACGTTTCATCCTGTGAGGCAAAACAAAACAAACATCGCGTGTTGATCAACTCTTCCGGCAAAGTCTATCTGTAAGTTACTGTAGTTTTCGACGATTTAGAAATACGTAGAATATCTCACAGTTGCTGGGCCGTAGGCTGTACGAATAGAGAAGTTGGGCAATACAAATCTTTACCATTTTATCGCCTGGCAATAGGTAAATTTCTGATAGAAAAACGAAGACGCGTTGCTTGGATCACTGCCATCACAAGAGAAGACTGGAAGACATGGTCTTTAGATCAAGTATCTCGAGCAATGATTTCTGGAGAACATTTTGTTTAGAAATTGTGGACTTATTTTAACTCTTGGAATCCGTTTTAATTTTAGTAAGTTCGATGTAACTTGGTGGGGAGATTGGGCCCAAGCAAAATGTGTGGTTAATAATAATAAATTCGTTAGTTATGAGTACAAGAGTGAAGGCTGAACTTGTACTTACACCTGAGGAGGATGTCAATGAGTGAATATCGATTTTACTTAAACGTGTCAATGTTAAAATAAAATACTTCCCATCACCTGAAGATTGACCCCCAACTCATTACACTGATAATTAAACACCCTAACACTGCCTAGGTTAGGCAAGGTTTCCATGAAGAACTACATGGTAACATCTTACTGTAGACCCACGTGGTAACATCTTACTGTAGCTCTACATGGTAACAACTGGTAACTGTACACCTTACGTAGCAACAAGCACTAGCTGTAGCGATACACATCAAGAACCAGAACTGTAGAAGCACAGTGTAACCAACTATAACAGTAATGCATCATGATATATTAAACCAGTGTTGCAATAAATAATAAAAGTGATTTATTATGTGTGCTAATGTTGTCACCTTCACCATAGAGTCAGTTTAACAGCGTGTGGAAGGTCTGTCCTATGAGGCTTCGTTCACCTGTGCATATATAGAGCAGTCCGGTGGTTACGTAAGCCAAGAAGTGGCTGTAACTAGGAGCAGGACCACTGGAGCCATGGGCAAGGTAGAGACAGGGATATGGAGGGAGCCATTGGCAAGGATCGTGGGTGGAGAACAAGGACGGGGACATGGGGTGGGGGGCACAAGACACGAGGATATATAAGTAAGACGGGTCTCATCTGCCCATCTTAAGGATCTTTTCAACACAGCCAGGATGAGGATGCTGGTAAGGCGCACAGTCTCTCAACATTGTCAATGAATCAAGTGGTTATTGAAGTGTTTCTCGTGTGGTCTTAACCCAACGTGTCTGAGTTCCGTCTATCACATGTACTCACTGTGTTGTACGGTCAGCTGGCGTGCCCACATACCTTGTTTAACGTTTGTATACTCTGTCCTGTGTCCACCCGTCTCTCCGTCCGTCGCCTCGATACTAGATTGCTCACTCTGTAAAATCAAGTCTTCCAGTTTTCCCTGAAAGATCAGAAATTCAGGCGCGATTTACTGTTCACTTTCTACCGTTTACGGGTCATATATGATAATTTATTGTTCACTTTCCATTTATCTACTGTAGGTAAACGTGTTTTGCAGATACTTAGTTTATTACCAAGTGAGGATTGCAGTTCAACAGGTGTTTAATTAGTGTTTGCCTGGGAGAAAATTCTATGTTTAAGGACTGTACAGTCCCCTTCACTAGTGCGTTTACAGGGGCTCGTCAGGTTGTGTGCTGTGTGGCAACGTTGTGTTTGTTTACATTCGACAGAAGGAAACTGGCAATAATAAACACACTATGGAACCAAAGTAAAACAATATTAAAACAAATATCTCAATATAATGTTTTGTGGAATGTTTATATAACACGTCCCTGTAAACGCACTAGTGAAGGGGACTGTACACGAGGGAGCTAAGTGCGTCAAGAGTGACTCACACTACACCAACTTGCTGTGTGTACAATATTATTAACAAGAAAGTTTATATTAATTTATGACTATAGATGAAAATTTTAATATTAATCTGATCATTGTAGTTAACGATTAGAACAAGATAATTAACCAATCACTAGAGATTGGTGATGGGGAAAATCTCTGATGAATATTTAGTCGGTACATCGTTTCTGTATCGCTTGGTGGCGCTTCACGTGCGGGGACTTGTGGCTTGAGCAGTAAGATATTTTGCT
The DNA here is from genome assembly GCF_018991925.1 of Homarus americanus. Classification (NCBI taxonomy): domain Eukaryota; kingdom Metazoa; phylum Arthropoda; class Malacostraca; order Decapoda; family Nephropidae; genus Homarus; species Homarus americanus. Next base: position 507,290 of record NW_024755060.1, on the reverse strand, counting down.
TCCCACAACATTAACATTCCAGTTTATTTCACTTTAAGATGAAATAACCTAACCTAACCTAAAGTAACTCAATCTAACTTAACCCAACCTAGCATAAAGTAACGTATCATAACCTAACCTAACCCCTCTCAGGTAGCAATAGGGTGTTTATTCACCAGTTGCAATAAGCTGGGGTGAGTAATCTTTCTGTGATCTGACATAAACTATTACAATAAAATACAGCGCTACGTCAAACTGTATTAGATAGATAGTTGCATATCACAAGCACCTTTAATATTACATAAGCAGTGGAAGACAAAAAGATCTGAAACGAATATATTGTTTTTTTCTCATGGTATTGTGTTAAACTTCCAGCTTGTAGTCACGGCGATGGTCAGCTGTTGGGTGGGTCAGCTCCGCGCCATCCCCCTCCCCGACACCCCGTCATCTGTGATCAGCATCCCTCCGCCTGGCATCAAGTTCTCTCTCCCACAGGGTAAATCTATCTCCCTGGCCTCACCTACCGGGAATATTGCTTCTACCGTCCCTGTTCTTAAGGTTGTACCTCTCCCTGTTGCGATGGCTCAACAACCTGTGCCTTCCCCTGTCATGATGGCAGCAGAACCTATGCCTTCCCCTGTCATGATGGCTGCAGAACCTATGCCTTCCCCTGTCATGATGGCAGCAGAACCTGTGCCTTCCCCTGTCATGATGGCTGCAGAACCTATGCCTTCCCCTGTCATGGTGGCTGCAGAACCTATGCCTTCCCCTGTCATGATGGCTGCAGAACCTATGCCTTCCCTGTCATGATGGCTGCAGAACCTATGCCTTCCATGGCCATGAAGGCTGCAGAACCCTATGCCTTCCCCTGTCATGATGCCTGCAGAACCTATGCCTTCCTCTGTCATGTTGGCCGCAGAACCTATGCCTTCCCCCTGTCATGAAGGCCGCAGGACCTATGCCTTCCTGTCATGAAGGCCGCAGGACCTATGCTGCCCCTGGATGTTGGCCTGCAGAACCTATGCCTTCCCTGTAATGAAGGCTGCAGAACCTATGCCTGCCCCTGACATGAAGGCTGCAGAACCTATGCTGCCATGAAGGCCGCAGGACCTATGCCTGCCCCTGACATGAAGGCTGCAGAACCTATGCCTTCCCCTGCCATGAAGGCCGCAGGACCTATGCCTGCCCCTGACATGAAGGCTGCAGAACCTATGCCTTCCCCTGCCATGAAGGCCGCAGGACCTATGCCTGCCCCTGTTATGCAAGTCAAAGAACCTATGCAGGCTGCTGTTATGATGGCCGAAGAGCCTTTGGCTATATCTATCCTGGGAGAACAGTCCATGCCAGCTGTGGGTATGCCTGCCCCAGTCATGATGGTCGGAGCACCTCCTTCAGTCTCTGTCATGGAGGTCTCGTCCATGCCTGTGAATGATCTTGCTGTTATGTCCCCAACAGTAACCATGAGAGCAGCTTCCCCAGAGCCCATACTTGTCGCTGACCCACCCATGCCCTCAATGGTCATTCCTTACGTGGGAGGTCAGTACCGTGCCCAGGATGAGGCAGGACAGTACACCTTCAGCCACTGGGGAGGTCCTAACACCCGAATGGAGGTGAGGGATTTCCTGGGACGTACCTCCGGCAGCTTCGCCTACATCAACTCTGAGGGAGGTGTGGAGGTGAGGAAGTACACTGCTGGTGGTGGATCTGGGTTCCGCGTGGCAGCCTCAGACCTTCCCCTCGACACACCTGAAGTAGCGGAGATCAAGGCCGCCAACGCCCGTCTCCTCGCCTCTATATCTTCCACGACCAAACGAGAAGAAACTGATATGTAACTTTTTTTTTAAATGCCACTGTAAAAAAAATCGTGTGTATTTCCAGTTAAAACATACAAAAATATTAATAACGCAAAACATATGTGTTGGTATAATTGTTTCCTAATGTTTATTTTACCACAAAAGGAATATAACTTCCCAATGGATAAAGGAAATTATCCTTACAGCCCAAATAACCATAATAATATGTATGATGTTGTTCTTGTTTACATATTATACACTTTATGTTACTGTTGTTGACGACCTGCTCATGTGTTACACGAGTCAACATTAACATTGATGACACCTTTTATCTTACTCTCGTCTTAACAGTCTAACGAGATAAACCAACACACTCTTTGAGTCATTGTACATTTATTAACGTGTCAGTCCCATCTACGGTTGAGTCCCTCGTCACCAAGTTGTTCCCATTAAATAATGGTGTTTCAGACTCTCTCGTGAAGACCGCAACTCTCTACCAGAAGGACCCATGGCTGCCCTTGTCTCAAGTGGTAACGGCCCTTCACTGGATCTGTCAAGATTTTTTACAGCGGATCCATCAATGAACCCAACCGACCTCCCGAGCAGCTACCAAGCTCAAAACAGGGCAGGACAGTACGCCTTCCACCAGTCGGGTGGTCCATACAATCGAGCCGAGGCTAAAGACTGTCAGGGACGCACTTACGGCTTCTTCAAGTACATCAGCCCCGACGGCCAAGTCCAAACAAGGGTGTACCTCGCTGATAGTGAAAATGGCTTCCGTGTGTCCGCCTCAGACCTCCCTTGATACTGTACAGGTCAAGGCTGCCAACACTCCCTTCATCTTTTGGCTACAAAACCTTAACACACTAATGTGTGTCCTCTTAAAGGAAAGATGTATTAACATGTTATAAATCATTTGATTTACCATTTAAACACAGGAATTAAAATTAGCATGAAGGTGAGAATTATATTTTTCTTCAATATAACAATTACAATATGTGCCATACTGTGTGAGGCATATGTCAGTCTGGTACACAGATACATTTAAGATAAATATGTCCCGCTGTTAATAAAATGTACAATGACTCTAAGAGTGTGTTGGTTTATCTCGTTAGACTGTTACGGGGATTAACCCACCCGGCACAAGTCAACGACCCACAACGGGGCCTGGGGGAAAGACTACGACCCTAGCAGGGCCTGGGGGGCGGAACAAATAAGACTAGAAAGAGGGGGGTGCTGGTGGTAGAGTGGTACCGCTCTTGCCTTCGTAAGCGAGATGTCACGGGTTCGATTCCCGGGCCGGTGGAAGTTGTTTGGACATACTTCCTAGCCTCCATTAGTCCCTGTTCACCTAGCAGTAAAGTAGGTACCTGTTGTAAGTCGAAAGTTGCGAATTCGTATACAGGGACAAGTTGTTGGAGCTTCCAATAACTTGATGACATAAACCATTGACTCTTCAGGCTTCTGTGCCCTTGACTCTTCAGGCTTCTACTCCCTTAACTCATGAGACATAAAGGCAAGCATGAACTTAGCATGACTCCCTGTTGGGCACTGTAAACGCTTCTGCGCTTCACCTTACACAAGGATGTAGGGGAATACCAAAAAAAAATAGAAAGAAATTGAAAATATAAAAGGAAAAGGTTATATTAAACTACACCACAAAGATGCCGGAAAATCAGCTTTTTAAAGTGAGACAGATTGTATGAGTATGTAAACACAGAAGAATAGGTGAAAGAACAGAACCCTGTGGGACACCACTATTGGTAGAGAAAGAGCGAGAGATAGATCCCTCGACAACGTCTGCCATGGATCGGTTCTCAAGGAAGCTAAAGATTAGAAAACAAAGTGAGGGAGAGAAACCAGAAGAGGGAAGTTTAGAAAGCAAAGACTTGTGCCATACCCTGTCAAATGCTTTGGAGATGTCGAGAGCCACGACGAAAGTTTCTCCATAATCCCTAAGAGAGGATTACCAAAGATAGGTGCAGTAGGAGAGCAGATCACCAGTAAATCTCGCCTGGCGAAAGCCATACTGGTGATCCGACAAAAGAGAATGGCGTTCGAGGTGACGGAGAAAATAGGAGTCAAGATGGTTTCGAAAATCTTAGAGAGGGATGAAGTTAGGGCAATGGGGCGATAGTTAGAGGGATTAGAATGATCACCCTTCTTCGGGATGGGCTGAACCAAGGCATGCTTCCAAGAAGAAGGAAAAGTGTGGGTTTTGAGGCAGAGGCGAAAGAGGCGAGCAAGCACAGGGGCCAGAGCTTCAGCACACTCCCTCAGAACACGAGGGGGCATTCCGTCCGATCCATGAGCATTACTCACATCCAACCTGGATAATACACCAGCAACCCTCCGAGTGGAGATTATAGGAAAGTGCATAGGTTTAGTAGGAGGTGCATGGGTAGGAGGGATAGAGTTGGAATTGTTTAGGGTGGAATTAGAGGAGAATTAGGTGCCAAAGAGATTGACTTTGTCAGGGGGAGAGTTGGCTATAGAGTTATCAAGTCGGCAGAGAGAAGGAAAAGAAGGGGTGCAGAAGTTGTTACAGATGTTTTTGGTTAAGGACCAGAAGGATTTACTAGAGGAAGAATTAGTCAGGACAGCGGTCTTTCTTTTTTTAAATTCCGCTTGGCCCTATGAAGAATAGCCTTTCAACGATTCCTAGAAGTAACGAAAGAGGAGTGGGTAATAGGAGGAGATAGTTTCAAAGCTTGATATGCCCTATCTCTCTCCCTGCATGCAAGAGAGCAGGAGCGATCAAACCATGATTGTAAAGTGAAAGTTTTGGTATAAGATGAGATAAATGCACTCATACCACCCTGCATAACCCCAGCAATGCTGTCAGCACATACCGAGGCGTCCCGAGTGGAAAAGCAACATTCATCCCAAGCAAAGTCAGTGAAGAATTCTCGCAAGGATTGCCAGTTTGCCCTCCGATAGTGCCATAGTTGACGTTTAGAGGGGGGTGGGGGAGGTGGTCGTGCCCAGTTTGATTTGATAAAAATAAGATTGTGATCAGAAGACCCTAAGGGGGCAGAAATTGAATATGAATGAGTATGAGGGGTTAGAGGTAAAACAAAGATCAAGAATGTTAGCAAGTTGATCGTGTCGATCAGGAACGCGTGTAGGGTGTTTGATTATTTGTTCCAAATCATTAATTAAGAAAAAAGAGAGTGCCTCAGCTCCACCTGGGTCATCCCTTGCAGAGCCAAGCCACTATCTGTGATGTACATTGAAATCCCCTAGGTAGCGGATCTCGGTGTTGGGATGTATGGATAGCAACGACTCATGGCAAGAAGTGAGATAGTCAAAGAGTTCCAAATAGTTGGTAGAGTTGGGAGAACAGTATAGGATACAAAGAAAAATAGTCATAGTTGGTAGAGATATTTTGAGCCAGATGACATCATAAAGGGAAGATTCAAGATCCGTGAGGTGTAGGCGCATACCCCTCCCTTAGAACGGAAAGAGGTATAAAAGTTGTAGGAGACTTGAAAAGGTTTGGGTGAAGCTGCTTTGGTCAGTTGAAGTTCGGAAAGTAGTAAGAAGTTGGGGGAAGAGGTTAATAGATGGTGCTCCACAGAAGGAAAATTGTATCGCAGGCCGCAAATGTTGGAAAAATGAAGTGAAAAAAGCCGATCCCCCAGCAACGACAGTGGCGTCAGTAGTTTGATGATGATCAGGTCGGCCCTGGGGTCCACAACCTTCCCGACCAGTGGGACCCATCCGAGAAGGCCCCGCTTCAGTATTAATATCAACTGACAAAGAAGAATAAAATAGAATGAATAGAAGAGATCAAGAGTGAGTACGGATATATTTGTTGTGTTGTCAATAGTAAGAGACAACTGAGACCCTGCAATTGTGTATAAATGTGGCAGAAAAACAGATCAGCAACCTGGGACGTGGTCACAATTTTTGTGGTGCCATATGGTAGCAGGGTCTACCATTAGAAAACACATTATGCTTTCAATAACTTCCCTCAAGGGGTCCCCGCCCCCGTGGGCTGCACGAAGAGGAAAATGTTATTTCTGCCTTCCTGCTTAAATTCCACGTCTTCATCTGATGAGCCTATCCAGGATTTATTCTATTCCTGTGTTTACTGCATTATGGATTAAGGGCGTGTGTACAATATTATGAATTAAAGGCGTGTACATTATGGAGTAAGAACGGCATGTGTATTATGGAATAAGGGCGTGTGTATTATGGAATAAGAAGGGCGTGTGTATTATGGAATAAGAAGGGCGTATGTATTATGGAATAAGAAGGGCGTGTGTATTATGGAATAAGAAGGGCGTATGTATTATGGAATAAGAAGGGCGTATGTATTATGGAATAAGAAGGACCCAGCCAATCTTCATAGAAGTACTAAGTGCAGTAAAAAGATACGACAGTGTCAAGGTCTGGGAGGTTATTAAAATAAAACGGCACCCTTGTATTTGTATGATTACTACTGTATTGTTTTTGGTCTATGTTAACACCGGTGAGTGATACTGTAGGGTTCTCATTTATATATAAACCTCCCAGAGTGCACAAGTTTTATTCCACAGCATTTTTCAATATACAGTATGCTGTTTAGATGTTATAATCCAATCACAATCTTCATACCCTGTATACAGTATATAAACAAACCTGTAGTACAATACACTGCCCTTTTCAGATCACTTAGGAGATTCGGCCGTCCAGTTTACGTTTCCTAAGATTAACCTCACTAATGCTAACCTAACCTAATCCTTCCCAGTAGTCAGGGACTTTTAATCACCAGGTGAATAACCTGGGAGCAAATATTCATATGGTCTTTTTTTATGAAGTTACTGTACACACACACACACACCAAATAATTAAGGTGAAGACAAAAATCTACGAAAGCATTTGCAAGTTTAATAAAAAAAAAAATTCACACTGTGCTATCAGTAGAGGTTTGGGTAAGAATTTTCATAACAACAAGAAATTGGAATGTTTAGATGACAAAGTACAGTAGCTAGTGGCAAGTTAATACCACTATAAATATGTAACATGATTAAAAAATGATAACTTGTGAGTGGGTAAACAGTGAACCTTCACCTCCAGGACTACAGTATTCTGCACTGGTCATGTAATTCTGTAATTCAGTATTAATGTCGACTTATCTAAAATCATAACTGCTGTAATTTTATTAAGTTCCAAAAAACCATTATGGTAGTTAGACCATTTTCTTTAACCATAAAACAACAGTACAGTATCATCCTCCACGATGGTTCACTGTAGCCACACAGTCATCTTCACTGACATTATAGGCTGAAAACAGGATCAAATAGCTTCTACTATTAATTACTTTCTCCGAGCTTCACAATAATAAAACAGATCTTGGGAAACTCTGGCTGATAAAAATACAAACAAATTTCCTGTACAGTACTTCAATCTTTAATGCCAGTGCAGTTTAAATCTTTACTTGAGTACTATATAATAAATGCCTGACAAAATAATTCCATGTGGTCATATTCTGTGAACAGTATAAGTTGCTCTTAAATACTAATATCAAATGAATGAGCAATTTATTGTATGTTTCATATTAAAAAAAAATTGCACGATAATGTGTCATGGCAAGTTGCTTAACATAAATATATTAATAATAATAATAATAATAAAGAGGTGAATAGAATATAAATGATGAACTGTCCCATACAAACTAAAACCTGAACCACCAGGAAAAACATTGATAAAAAAAAAATGTAGGAAGGGTGGCAAGTTTGTCACTCCTATTCTAGACACTTCTGAATTTATTATATAGGCTGAAAGTAACTGTATTCATGCTACACTGATCATTTAATTGTCCCTTAACTGAGTTTCTGTGAAGATTATGAAGTCACTCTTAACTGGAGCACACCACAAAAGAGTGGACAGTATTTGGGCAAGCTAAATAAACCTGACAATTAAGTTTGGCTGAAAAGAGCACAGCAAGGCATTCCTGAATTGTAACAGATGGTTCAGTAATCAAAGTGTCACTGGTGGTTTGTGTGTGACTACCACAGTATATGTACAAGTTACTATACAGAGAATATAATAGAACAGTAAAATTCCCTGGCATTCTAGCTCAAATCTCTGACCAAAGTATATTGTAAAAGCTTTACTGTAGTCAAAAGTAATGAATTAGATAAAATGTGCAAGACTTAGAGAGCTTGCCTGTGGACTACTAATAAATGTTAAGTGTACGTAGGGTAATTCAGGTCAAATAGATGATCCTTCGCCACACCACCTTATATCAATCCCATGAATATCCCCCCCCCCAAAAAAGTTGGTTTTAAAACTTGAGCCAAGATATATTATACTGAATTGGCATCGTTTATCCATCTTCAATAAATGTCTTGTATTCACCAATAAATGACAATCCCATGATATGTAACCAACACCAATGATAAAAAAAAGTTAATGAATACAATACTAAAAAAAATATTGATTGCTTACAATATTAGTCCTCAATTTAATTTACCAACTTCTTTAAACTATTGGACAATCAACACTAAAACAAATTACATTAACTGTACAGTACTCATACCTTCACGAAGATATTTTAATACAAAACTAAAATAGAAACGGATTGCAGTAATACAGTATGTGCTTATTACACTACTGGACAGTCTCTGAGGCAGTACACCAAAGTATCAAACACCTTGTACAAAGTTCCAATGAACTACTGTATACCTATTTTCTTAAAGACCAGAAACACACTTTTGGACAGTTAGCTACTAGACAGGTTATATGGACCAACTTGTGAATAACTTAATAAACTCAAAAGGTGTTTTGCTATTTTCTTTTTTGTGATAAACCATTATTGCAGTCCTACTAGTTTCCAAAACAAAGCAAAATACCCTCCTGACTTATCAAAATGAGTTCAGAATTAGAGAGGAAGTGATGCTCAGAGCATTTAGTAAAGAGAATGAATGCCAGGTGTGATTACAACTATAGTACATATACTGTACAGTACTTTATCCTATCAAAGATTATATAATCAAAATTCCAATCAAGAGTGCAGTAGGCAATGGAAGTCAATTATTCTTTTGATACGATACATCTAATATATTCATCAGTAATAGTTTATAGCTATAACAAATTTTTCACACATTTGCTTATATATAAGGAGCTTTGACCATATACACTGGCAGTACAAGGCACAATTTTCAGGCTTAAATCAAGAAAATATTTAAAATTTCATAATATGTAACAATAAATTTCATCTTAACACTCTAATCTACACAATGCTTCCATTATATTAGTGTCATGATCACACGCCACAATAATTAAGCACATTATACCGGTAACATCCAAATTACAAAAATACAAGTCATCTACCTTTATCGCTGAACACTACTACAGGACAGAATAGAGTCCGAGAGACACTCCTGTAAAGAATTCATTTATGATCATGGCATATAAACCAAATCATTTAATTCATCAATTATCAACAAAACATTTACAGGAGTACATCAAGTCACTACAATACTGTACTGACAAATCAAGAAATCAGCTTTGGATGCTAATATTTTTTACGACACCGTACAGTATTAAGGAATACCTGCACCTCTTGATACACATCCATATACACATGATGCCTTTAGAGGCAGAATAATGATACGTCCTTTAAAAATGAGACCAAACTTCTGATAAGAGTACATTTCCAATTAAAGATGTCTTATATTTTTTACAAAATGGAACTTTTTTATGTTTCAATAGATCAGTGTTTTATGGGTGATAATTTGAAGCTATTGCCTGAGATGACCTCAGAAGCAACACAGAAATAAAGTACACCTTAGTACTGGGTACAATTCTATCTAACAATAAAGATGAAGAAATGCTCGAGATTAAAGATAAGATCAAGTTTCAGGAATTAAAGCTAACTGACTACCACTTATCACCAATAATGATAATATAACATTTCAAAAAGCATAAAAATAAATAACACAAAATTCCATCAACCGATAAAGACAGACAGGCCTGGGTAAATTATATTTCCAAATCTTATACTGCAAACAAACACAACTTTCAAAATGGCATGAAACATTGTCATGAAAAATTTTATCGACTTTTAATAAAATGCCAAAGTCACCGAAGATCATTGGTCCTGCATTCAAGTAAAAACACCTAAAAATATATACTGTAGTGTACAATACTGGCTGGTGTGTGTGATGACAACACTTACTGTACATAAATCAAACAAACTCATCTAAACACCCTACATTAGTTTTGGTCTGACTATTTGTACTACAATATACATTTCTGTGTTTTTGCATAATTTTATTATATGTACTGTATTGTGGGTGAGACCCATGGTTACAGCATGATTACAAGAGCAGTTATTAAAGTTGTTGTTATATAACATACTGTACAGTTCTAGTTAGTCTTTTTATCAAGAGGCACAACCAGTGAAAAAAAAATACTGTACATACTGTAGTATTAATTACAAGTGCTCATGTTTCCAGAGTGTACCCTACCATAATTTGACCTTTACCTGAAATTGATGTACATTTGTACGAGTGATGATTTCCATTACTTATTTAATTAAAGATGGATGTTGAAAATGTAACTGTAAGTGAACTCACTTTGGAGAAAATAATTACCACCAAATAACAATAATCACAGCTACTTTCTCCGATAATAATAAATAGATTATGACAGCAAGTCCTGCTATTCAAACATTAAATGATACACTGTATATGTTTTACAAGTACAGTACAGTACAGTACAGTATATGAACTTCATAAGATGTAGTTATAGTCACAAGACAATAAGTATCACTAAGGTAAGGACACAATGTCAAGTCACTACTAATAACAAATTCATTTTATTGAGATAAATGAAGCTCTCCAAGCTTTACTGTACTGTACTGTAAAGTCCTGTACTGTACTGGTGGTATTGTAAAAATCAGGAAAGTTCTGTGGTTGAAATTGGATCCGACACAAATACATCATTTGGACGTATTTTAGTTCATCTAATAAATCCATAAGATGTACCTGAAGTATTTTCTCTACCTCTGTACAGTACATGTCTGAACAGTTAAAAATGTCCACAGAGTAAATAAGGCAATCTTAAAAAGTGTACATTTTTTATATTCTGTATTACAGTACACTATAAAGTTTATGACAAGCTCCATGTTTTTCATACTATAATACAATAAAAGATTAACTTAAACAATCCTAACTGACAAAACGTAAAATAAGCAAAAACTTACACGAATAAGGCCACACAAAACATAAGATGCACAATCACTAAAACATTCATAATGGCTTCTGTTAACTATTAGGTGCCTACCACCATGTACAGTAGGTCTTACAGTAACATAATGATGGTCCTTCTATTTAATAAGAACCAATAAGTTGTGTTGCTGTAGATAAGTGACAGGTCAGGTTATGACAGGTTAACAGAAATTCCACTGTATTCCATCAAAATCACAATTCCAAGCATAATAGATGTTAAACACAGTAAATTTTTCACAACAAAATAGTTACAAGAGTGACTAAATCACAATGAATTAAGTGATATTTATACTGAGAGAGCAGGAGTGTCACACTTGAAACAGCTTCAGTAGTTCGGCGCATGAAGTGGGACGGAATTTAGTGACTTTACACAGGCAAGCAGCTTGTAAGACACAGATATTGGACAACATCGAAGTTATGTACAAGTAAAAATGAGATGAGAATCATGCCAGAGATGTATTAAAATAAGTGCTTCAAGTTTCAGCTATCTTAAGGAGAAGGGCAGTAACCATTTTCTTTGACTAACCAATTTGCCATTCCATTTATTTTTCCATTTTCAATATAAATTAACCTAATAATAGTAAAATATCTTCTTTATCTGCAATAACATCATGTAAACCAATTAACATGAACTTTACAAAAACACTGACAGTTTTAATCAACACTTGAGATTCAACCCCATTACCAATAAACTAAAATAAATAGAAACATACACCTGCAAGATTTATATTTCTGACATAGTATAAACATCTACAGTACACAGTTTTTCATTTACCTCAATGTTGATAAAATGACAGACATTGTTGATATTGTAAAACTTAAAGTATGGCAACCACAACAATACACTTTAGCTGTAAACTTCAAGCATCACTTACAATTACAGATGACCTTATTATCACGCAAATGTTTAATTGAATATTGGCATAAGTTCATATCCTGAGAGTAGAGAAGGTAGTAATAGATTGGACTGCACTAGTCTTTATACAACTATATTATTTAGCAGTGAAATTCTTTAAGAAGTAGCCCCTTGTAAAATAATGGGGTTTTTAATGAGCCAAGATGTGCCCGTAATACTTTCAGACTGAGGTGGTTAATAGATGAAATATAACTTGAAAAAATAGGAAAGAAAAATATAGATGCCATCACTCTCAAAACAAAACTTGATCTGTAAGTTAAAACATGACAAGACACTATCAGAGGACATTATACCTGTATAATAGAGAGATGAATGGACAAAGACAGACAGACACAGCACTATAGCATAAAATGGCCTATAATTTGTAAATGTTAAGAAATTATAGGGACCATCCTGCAACCCTTACCAAATACCCTCAGAAATATTGCAGGTACGTGAATGCAGTACCTATGTCGTCAACCAGGCATAACGGCCAATGTTAGAAAAGCACCACAAACATGATCGCTATAAACCAACAAACATGATCCTCACCTCAGTGTCCAACGGAAGTTTTTGTCAGGATAGGTGTGACTCGTGCTATTTTTTGGTTCTTTTTTAACAATGACCATTCTGCATTCAACAAACAATTAACAGAAAGTATACATTATTTTTTTTCTTCAGCCACTTACTCACTCCATTATTTTGATTTCTACACACCATGAACCACCCACAGAGGAAATCAATTATAAATATGTCAATAGGTACCTTGTCACTGGATGAAAGATAATCATTACTTTCATGGTGTAGCTTCTCTTTTGCCAGGTAATCTTACTTCAGATTCATCTATAGACTAGTTAGTACATTAAAGCAAATATAGATGCAGTTTATGAGTCCAGTATATGTGTGTGTGAAGAAGGTTTTGTTGTACAGTATTTACACAGAAGACATCACACCCTAGATAAATTTCCAATCTAATATATTGTCAATATCCTGCCCAAGATTAATAGGGATTTAAGAGGCCATTGCTTATGTCCTTGTCCACACTAGTTAAACATGGACACAAGTAACACATTCTTAATACAGTATATATAATAACAACAGAACAAAAGCCAGTCCTGAGAGAACGCATAATGACGTAAATATTACTAACATTAAGATGACTTTAATACGGTACAGTACTACATACCAGGGTAAATTATATCCAAATATTGACAATCTCAGTCAACTAAAAAAAAAAATCACATTCCTGGAACCAAAGTGATCAACGTTTCAAATATCAACATTAACAAATAGTCGTTGTAAGCAATATGTAGGGAAGCACAGTTTATTTCCTTAAGCACATTCAAACTGGCCATTTTGAATGCAATGCTAGAATTAGTTGCATGTCATTTAAGGAAAGCTGTCATTTTCCGGTCATCTCAAAACTCATTTAAGCAAGCCATTTTATATGAAAGTTTCAAGTGACATGTTAGCTAAATTCCACCACCTTCGTCACCCTTAACAACCATGACAATTCAAAGAAGTTACTTGGTTGACGGTTGAATTAGATAGTTCAGTTATAAGGTACTACTTTAAGACCAGCAATTGTAGGTTCCAGTCAGTCCAGGCTCCAATTGTTTTAATGACTCCTGTGTATTTATAAAAATGGCCATTCATTGAAAGATTTTTATGGCTGTGATATATCATTAAGTATTTTTCTATGGACCTAATCACACTTCTCATACTAAATGTCTACCATGTCTCCTTTGGTCATACTTAAACCAGTCACATTAAGAGTAAGTCACCCATTCTCTGGTCACACTACAAACCTGCCTTAAATTCTCTAATCACACAACTAATCTGCCATACACTCTTCAGCTACACTCTAAGTCACATACAGTACTTAACATTTGTCTCTCACTCTGTCATGAACAATATCCTTTCACCTAAATCTTCCCTCATGACTCGAGTGTTTGATTAATCTTCAAAAAATGGTCACACTTCTTGCTGGCTACAGATAACTGGAATCATTTTCACAGAATATCTTAAGTGAGAAAGGAAGATGGTGGTGTTTTGGTTTGAGCCCAGATGCCGAGGAACCTTGACAACTATGGGTTTGATGACAGTCAGCAACTCGAGTGTTTAACATAGATCCAGCGAGATGTACGTTGCGTACGTTGCTGTAGATGTATAGAAAAAAACTGTAAATGTACAAATAGAATATTATGCTAGAGGCTCTAACTATGTTTCTCAGGGCAGGAAATTTTATATTGGAATGGCAAATATTTCAATGGACGGTAAACCAATGTTCCCAATCAACTGGACTGGCTGTACAGTAACTACATCCAAAACTGATACAGACAATTATTTCATATTTTCCTCATAATTGTATGTATGTAAATGTATATGGACATATACATTTACACCACATATACAAGTGAACTAAAGTCCCACACTAAATACATCCTATATCTTAATTAAGAGTACTCATCCTGGCCTTCGTCTTCATAATGCCATCATCGAATCGATTTAACTGTCAAATAAAACTTTGGTTTCGGTAAAAATAACTAATAACAATCAATAAGAAATGGTAGTCTTCAGATACTCAAAAGGGCTTTTGTTGAACTGCATTAATATTGACTTTGATATTCACACCGGCCATGCACTATAGTAATGCACGACACAAATGATCTACTTGAATGGGTTGGACTCTTAACTTCCCAGCAGTTAAGGTCAAATGTGTGAGGTAAACTCACAGCTATAGTGAACTGGCAAAGAGTGTGTCATTCCATTTGAATATTGTATTGCATTAAAAAAATAGGTTTCATTCAACATAAAATTACTAGAACACCATTTCTAGAACATTTCTTTTCAACTCAAGACTACTGTAGCTTTATCTATATCTACCTATACTTGAATACATTACAAAAATATTGCCATCAATATAATATACACAAGACCAAACAATCACACTCAAAATAAACTGAAGTTTTTTGTTTTGTAAATATTTTCTTATCAGCTTAAATAGAAATCATTAGTCTGTCAGTGTAAAGATTGGCAGGATGTAATTCTGAATACACTAATCCTGTCATAACTAGGTAATCTCCTCCAACAGTTAAGTTTTTAACATGAAAATAGGTTGCCATTATAATGGACATGCAGCTTGACAAGATAAAATATTGTTGCTATTAGTCAATCTTACAATACGGTATGTTAATATGGAATGCAGAATAACACACACTATAATATACAGTATCTATGTATGCAAATTTCTTGATTTCCTTTGGTTCAGATATCCAGTCTTAAATAATCAGGAATGTGAGTTCCTACACTAAACACAATATTTCTCTTCTTCGTCTTGTATGTGGACATCCCAAGCTGACTCAGCTAGCAAGCTGGGTGTCAAAGTATCTGTGGATGCCAGAGGGGCAAGGAAGCCAGGCAGAGCTATCACTCCCCCCTCTATCCAGCAACTCAGTGACCAGAATGAGCTGGAAGAAAAAACATTGCTGTAAGACCTTGAAAGATGAGGACAAAAAAATTTTGGTTTTCCCACCACTGGATGTTAAGCCCACTCACAAATGCTTTCAACACAAAGGTCGATGTATATTTGATGAGCATGTGGATACATACACACCAAATTTACTGCTATATTGAGCTTCACCAAAGTGAGTTTTAACAAAAACTATGTAGCATAGTCAAAGAAAAGTCACGTCACACTTACCATGCACTATGTTCTGAAACCCATGACGAAGAATTTTGGTAAAATGAGAGCGAAGCTTCGAGGTTCAAGTCTTAATGGGGAACTTTACCAAAACTCTTTGTCGTTAGTTTCTGAACATAATGCATGGTAAGTGTGACGTGACCTTTTTCTTTGGCTGTACATTTATGCATATTGTACAGAGTTTGTTACACTTCCATCATTTTAAAACTTAGTCAGTGTAAATACTGTACTGGGAAACTTTTAATATGAACTAGAGAAGGACTAAGGAGAGAGAGGAGTCTAGTAGTGGAGGCACTGGGTGAATTAGCTATTATGAACAAATTTGTGATAAACCTTCTCATACTTTTGGGTTGTCATAGTGAACACACGTGGCAAGTTTGAGCTTTGTAGTTACCTCCATTCTTGAGTTATGTTGAGGACATATGAGCTTCTAACAGAGGTAATTACATATCAAGTACACTGGCCTCCCTACTTGTGTGACCCAGTGGGAGTGAGTAAGAATTAGGCATGCAGGAATATGAAACTAATGGGACTACCAACTACTTTACCTGTGGTAAGGGTGGGTTTACCAACAAGGTACTTGGGTGAAGGTTCTAACATTCCTCATGGGGCTTGAGGGGTGTCAAGACGATTCGTGGGTCTTCTTCTAGGATGCGCTCTGTGTCGTCACTGTAGGAGAGTTGGTTATATACAGGTACGAGGTTGGAATTTAAATCATATACCTGTACTAATCTATTCAATTATAAACAAAACTTGCTGCAGTTCCACCTTATAGTTACAATCATCTCATTGCTATCTATTAAATCTACTTAAAATTCCTAATACAATTACCCAGTATTAAAATATATCTAATACAGTATTATGTCTACATTAGGTTGAACAGGTGAAAGAAGAGGTCATATAATAGAAAGGATAAAATAATTTATGGTGCTACATGTAATGGGAAAAATTATCTAACTGCACTAGGTATAATGTTTCCTGGTGTACATTTAAATTTAAGTTCACATAAGCTTACCAATAATCAGCATAACTTAAATATAACCAAATTAAGCCTAGGAGTAGTAGTCCTCCCTTTTACAATTGTAATAAGTATGACAACAGCTGCTTCAGCAAAAGTCATGCCATTGGTGAGTCTTGCTGCACTGGGTCTTCATGCAGTAGTCTTAGAAGAGTCTGATCAGGTGACCCAGCACTTTACTTCAGGGAGAAGCATTAGGTTGCTGGTCCTCTCCAAACAGTGTTGGTGGACACCCTATAGTCAGGTTGAACACTTCAGTCTCTCTATGCACTTTCTGTAATCCTCTGGGTGGAGGGCTTTAAAGTTTATCACAATGGCCTTGGTACAGCACATTGAGTAACTTGATACATCATAGCCAAGCCATCACCACAAGTGGTCCTTGACTTACTGGGAATAGACAGAACAGCACCTTTCACATATTGTATGAGGCCCAGGGAACAACCTCACCCAGGGCCAGACTCTTCTGCAATTCACTGGAGGACTATAATTGGACTCCATATTGTTAATGAGGACAAGCATGTCTCTGAGGGTTCTAGCCAGCAGACCTCATATCATGCAAATTACTTGACTTTCATCAAAGGAGGATCAGTTGTTGATAAATGACCGGACTGTGGATTGTCAACGCTGAAGAAAGATCCCCAACTTACATCCTGCTTCTCTTGTTTACAACCTTGCCTCTAAATGGTAAATTGTAGGATGGGTGAAACTCCATTTATATCTTGTTTCACAATATTTGTTCCATAAAAACATTAGATTTGCAAAATTTTTCTCGCACAACTCCTGAATACTATTTCCCCCTTTACAGAGGTTTCTGTACCTTCTGGTGCATTAGACACAAGTGGGGGAGGAAGAGACAACAGGTAATAGATTTATTATTAAACATATAGTAATTCTCCTAAAACTCTTATTCTGTTACCAGGAAAAACTTCAAGCCTCAAGTGTAAAAACATTTTCAAACTTACCCAAGATCAGTCTTTTCCTCCATGAGTCGTTGTTCCTCTGATATATCAGTGTATGGTGGTGGAGGAGTGTTGCCAACACCAGGCTGTGCTGGTGGGCAGTACTGGGCTGACACTGGTTCACCGGTGCTCACCATCTATAAATGCATATACATCTTGTGAAAATTATCTACCCATATTCTAATACTGTATATCGTAAATATGCAGAAAAATCTAACCCAACATACCCCCCAAAAAAACAGCCATGTAATAAAACTACGTCTTTGTTCTTTTGTACAGGCAGGGTTGTGCTTTAACCTAACCTAAAGTATAGAATTAACACGGTTATGACTTACAAACAGGTTCCAGGAATGTAAGCCATTCATAACTCAAGGATTGCCTGTACATAAATATATGAATCATAATCCACCTCACACTGTGGTTTACACTTGGGATGCCAGTTGGGACACCCATGACCTCACAGAGGGTATTCCATGAAGTTGTGAACATGGAGAGCACTTTGTTTATAAGTCTACCTTACTTCCCTTAACGTATACATAAATATCCACCAATTTAGCTGTCACCTCCCTCCAAATATAAATTAATTCCTGTATCAGCCTTCAAAGGTTAGGCAGGTTTCCTTGTTATTGATGAGGGTTAAAGGGAATTATATTAAGAGTAAATGTAAGTACAAGATACAAAAAATAATTCAAACACTGTACATCCATCTAACAAGAGAAGATTTAACAAACTTGATTTATAAAACACAAGGGAGTAAATAATTATTTTTACCTGTCCATTGACCATCATTTGGTTTTCGTGAAGGCGTTTCCTGATGCGAGCGATCTTGCCCGGACAACAAGGAATGTAGTAGCCCATGTTTCTGTAAGAGAGATACAGTAATCATAATTATCAAACATAAATGTTAAGAAATTGTTATGCATTACTTCTTATGATCCTCAGTCCCTCACCCCCATAAACAAATCATATAGAGGCAAGACAGAGATTTAAATAAAGATACTAGAGCAGATTCATCTCCGTGCATATATATATTACCCAGCCATATTGTAAACCTTTTGTACCAAATTCTGTGGAAAATTTGAAACAAAATTTACAATTGGCAAATGGGATGATTTTAATAACTAATTGTCCAAGACCAACAAACAAACATGGACAATAATCACTGTATCCTTCCCTTACAAGAGGGGGTAAAATGATAAATACAGGTCAAGGATCCTTTATCCAAAACTCCAAAAGTTTACAATTGAACCCAACTGCATGAAGGCACGAGTCACACGATGGGCCCAAGCCAAACCTCCAGTATTGTACCAGGTTCAGTATATCAAACCCACAACTATAAAAAGAACTGCAATGAAACACACAAGTTGTAATATAAGAGATAAATGCAGATGAAGTCTGCAGAAGAGCTGGTTGAACCAGTCAGTTGACCTGGCTGCTGCTGTCTCCACATCTATTAACCACAATTTTTCTTGTTCCCACTAATCATAACTACAATATTAAAACATACCCAAACAAATTCATGCTTACTGTAAAGCTGTCCTTAAGTATATAAAAACAACTTAACCAGCAACAACTGTATGTGGTGGTGCTAGTGATATGGGCAGGGTATACAGTATTAATAAACTACCCCTAGCTGATGCTGGGACTGTTTGAAGACTTACGGATCCCTATCAAGTCCTCCCCCCCCCACTCTATGAGAGCTACACTGCTAGAAAGTACAGTACAGTAATTTGCCCCAAAAAGTATAAACAAACTATTTAAGTGGCATTCAACCAGTTAGCAAAATTAGTCTATTATAAATGTCATGTACAGTAATTGATAACAGTAAGATAAATTACTGTTTTATTTGGGAAGATAATCTAGAATTGTGATAATATTTCTGATAAAGTACATATACAGTATTTTATGTGTCTTCATCACAAGGAGTTTCCACACAGACAAATAGAGAGAGGTAACACTATTGACACAATCCCCCCCAATTATCTTGTAGCACTATGTACAGAGAACTGCCAGAATTTCAAAATTTCTATTAATTTAAGTTTCATTCTGGCAGACATCTTATAAATACATATGTTGTGTATATCTGAAAACCGTCAGGCAGCCATACCAACACAGGACGATGGACTGGAGAATATATCAAGGCATTTCATCGATCATTTCAAATTATCAAGGTGGAAAAGTTATAATATACTACAGTACTTTTTTAACATGTTGGAGGCATAAGTGTATAAAACATTAGATGGTGACATGCCTCACCTCATGTAGAAGATGATGGCCAATATGGCTGCCAGTTCTAACAGCACTCCTAGACACAGGATAATGATGTAAGCTGTGCTATTGACTTCCTTGACTGAGCCTTCTTCCAGGGACTGATAGGATGTGGCTCCAACAATAATCATCACCTGGTGACATAACACAAGATAATTTTTCCCCAACATGATAGATAAAAAAAAAGTAAAAAAAAAAATGAAACAAAAATGAGATAACGAGTCTAGTGAGGGGATGTTGTACATAAAATGTGGACAAAAAAAATAATTTAACTCGACCCATACAACTAGAGATATATACAGAGCCTGGTTCTCAACATGTACACTTGCCTGGCTATACATGGGTCACCTCAACTAGACATCAGCTAATAACAGGGTGTTAAGGTTAAACTCAATATCAACTCTTAAATTGTTTCCATCTATACTAATTTAGTACTGTTTATATTTTATGTTTTTAGAATATTTAATAAAATAATTATGTTTTTTTTTTTTAAAGTTCAGTCAATCTTTCAAGTGTTAATTTATTCACTTAGGAAGAATCTCTTATATTGTTGATGTTTAAAAAATACACAAATTGCTGTTGATTTGACATATTACTATACTGATCAGTAAACAAAATTTAACCAGCACAAATTTCAAAATGCTTGTAACCAGAAATATTAAACCATATAGAATTATAAATATCATATCTTATTCTCTGCCAGTACAGCATCATATTTCTAATAAAGTTAAAAAATCTTATAGCATGCAACAAATACCTGTACTGTACTCAACATATACTGTATTCATCTTCCAAATAATAACACTACAAAAAAAGATACTAACCAAACCCATTACTGCAAACATGACGGAGATGATGAGGATGAGCGTGCGCGACCATAAACTCCCAGAGGAGCTTTGTGCTAAGAAGGACGGCATCCATGCCTTATTGCGGTCATAGGTGAGTGTGGTGGTGGTGGGTTGGTATACTTGATCTGACCTCATTTTGCCGCACACTTAGCTGAAACGAAAATTTGTATCACAACATTAACATTACAGAAATATTTACTTTTAATAACGTACTGTACAGCAGGCAAGTCCCACTAAACGTATTACCAATGAACAAGAATTTGGTTTACCGAGCACTGTGTTTTAGGGTATAAAATGCAATGAACAAACTTGTGTACAGTTTCATGAGCAAAATTCTGAGTGAACCAGTTTATCATTCTTTGTCACTGGTCAGTACAGCAATTGAAAATTTTCAGTGCCCTGTAGACAAAGACCATACTGTACAGTAATTAATTAGAGACTTCTTTAAACCTTCGTGCATTTCACCTTTGCTTATATTATAGTTTATAATCACTGTGTACACCAAAATTTTTCATTAAAATTTTTTTCAAGCATCTTCAGACATGTTGAGGATTTTTTTGTAGCCTTTAAAATAGGAGTCTATGGGATAATGTGCTTCAGTTTACGAAGAATGTATTTACAAAAGGCTTTTCAGGAACGGAACCCTTTCATCATTATGGAATACCTATAGTCCATTACAGTACAGTACTCTGAGGTTAAGTCAGTGGCAGACTGACTCGGTCTGACTAGCAGGAGAGTGTAGACAACATGGGGGTGTGTGTTTTCTGGGTGCGGCATAGGCCATTATCACCTGTGTACAGTACAGTATTTGTGCTAGCCACAACTATCTTTCATCATTCATACATCATTGTGGACTCTAACCAAGTGCACTACCCTCAAATTGTCTCACAACAAATGCAAGAGTGATGGTACTAAGTGCAGTATGTAAAAAAAAAAAAAAAAATGCTTTGTATCAAAGAATGTTTTGACTCAAAGATACAGTACTACACATGCCTGCCAGTTGACTCAAATCTCCACTTCTCCATCCTACCTGTTACCTTTCAACACTTCAAACTCCAAATTAATTAGCAGTTACCAATAAAGGAGAGTCAGAGGTAGGCTCTGGAAAGACATGGGGAGAGGTTATAAGAAATAACATTAAAGTTAAGAACCTGGCGAGAGGCTGCAAGTGACTGTGCAACATGAAGAGCTGCTATTAGGTAATTGTTATTAAGCCATACAAACAGTTATGTGTTATCATATTGACAACCAGGGACACTGAATGTATCATGCAGAAAAATAGCACTTCATTTATAACGGTGTTCTTAAAACTGAACTTTTCATATTAATATTTGAAGCAAGGTTACCCTTTCCCAGTGTTCTGTACTGTACCTGAGAGTTTTCATTCTAATTAGTCAAGGAAAACTAGAGCTACCATGCTGAAACAAAAACCATGAGTAAGAAAAGAGACAGAGAGTTCAAATACATCCCTTGGTACACAAGTGACACAAAATTACTGTACATAACTTTTGATTTAAATTAAATTGTCCCCAAATCATCAAGATGTAAATGAAACACATTCTGCAACAAGCTTCTAACTGAAGCCTTACAGTGTCCCACACCCCTAGTACTGTACAGTACTGTGCAACCCAGACCTACAGTAGGGTGCTTCTGGCCACTGAGGAAGACTTACAAGTAATAATAGTGCCTTGCTAATGGTCTTAAACCTGGTAAGAGGAAACAAACATTTACTGAAAACAACACATCTCACATTCCTCATCATTTGACAATTAATTGTGTTTTAATATTATGTTAAATGTGGTCCATAAAGTACCCCTACATGGTAGCTGCTGCGTTATTCATATAGTACCTATATAGTAGTGTTTAAATAAGTGTTATGTAAGACAACCCAACTCACATGATGTAAGGAGAACTGTACTTTTATGACTCTTGAAACTTCTCTACTACTATATTGTTTTTAAATGAAAATCTCAATTACACACACTAAAAATATGAAATATTGATGATAAGTATTATTCAAAATCATGGTAATGTACATTGCTACTACAATACCTGTGCTGTGGAAGCAGAATTTGCAGATGGAACTTTATAAAAACTTATCATACACATCTAATTTTACAAATATTTTAATATTATATAAATGGCTTCCTATTTTCTGATACAGTAATGTAAGCACACTCCAAAAAGCATCTTCTTCACAGACTGCCAGCAATGAGGTCACTAGAGTGGTCCAAAGCCGGTCCGACTAATTATCCAAATGTACCCAAATGTAGCCAAATATAGCCGAAATGAAGTCAAATAATGGTCCTAGATGAATAAATCGGACTGGGTAATTCCTCGCTCCGTCGGTACATGCACGTGATCTATTAACTCAGATTAAAGTAAGTTTTCCAATTTTTTGTGACTTTCTGACACCAAATACTAGTCGAGAAGTGATTGGCAGTCCGATTTATTCATCTAGGACCATTATTTGACTTCATTCCGGCTATATTTGGCTACATTTGGGTAATTAGTCGGACCCGTCCAAAGCGACTCAGATCAAAAATGCTTCAAACATGCCTGTTTCAACTTGATAACAAATGAGCATCTTTTTATGAATAAACACGAGTTTAGTAAGTCCATTTTGCATAACTTCCATGACAGATCCTTTATTACAAAACTAATGCTGCATAGAGACACTGTGCACTTTTTGGGGAGACCATACAGTAGATACAATCAGTCTGCCACCTGATGTACAGTACCTTACCGAGTTAGGCCCCAGCACTATAGCACACCAAAAACCTAAGGGAATGTCAGGGTATAATTTCAAAGTAGGCATATAAGTACAGTACAGTATATAAAGAGCTGGAATATTTGTACCAATAACTGAGGAATGCACGACTAAATATTGACTAATGTAGGAAATAAGCCAGTGTATAACTAGTGTCAGATGAGTATTTTTTTCACCACTTTTTAGTTTACTAGTTGTTGTCCAGTTGATCTATCCAGTGTTAGTATAGGAGGAAACAGAGACTGGGAAACCTGTGATGTTTGGTAGGGTCACACTGGATAACACCCTTCTCACCTGTGTCCTAGCCGAGGCTTGGCTCAACCCTTGGCATATTGGTGAGAGATATGAGCGTTACCGTTGTTAGGTCTAGTTAGAAAACATTCAAAAAGTAACCTATCTAACCAAACGTAACCAAATCTACCTAAACTAACCAAACCTAATGTAACTTGTTAATGGTATTCAATTGAAAAGTGACTTTATTCCTACCAAAATTTTTACTTTTCCTGTGACTACGTATTTCCATTTACTCACTCCCTTGAATAACTCTCTTCAGCTAAGTTAAGAATGAACTCAAAGACACTACCGCTATGGTAAAAATATTAATGCATTGTACCTCAGGTCTCATGCCCCTAAGTGCAACCAGGTACAGAATATCAATCATAGCATCACTGTACCTGCATTACCTTGTGGTAGCTCCCACTCTCAACACTGCTCTTTCCCAAACAAGCTCCAACACATTAATTGTTTTGGGTGTAGAAAATCTTGCATCATGATAGTTTAAGTCATGTAACGCTCTGTTTACTTAAGGTGTTACAACAGAACCGAGAATAAGGGCATAGATCTTCCTATACCTTCTCCCACTCTCACTCATAAGAGGAGCCAATACTGTACTGGAGTGGAATTAGATGACAGATAAACTAGTTGGTGAATCCAAACTCCACTTGGTCTAACGGGAAACATCAGAAATGCAATTTCAAAATTATTGGAAGTACCAAATATTCTCCGAAAACAAAAATATTTAAACTATTGTATCTAATTTAGGTGCAAATGAACAGCAAAGTATTACCTAACAACCTCTTGCCAGAAATAATTCAGTCAGCTCCTACAAGACACAGGGACCCAAAAAATGCGACATTGAATCATTCTAGTAAAACCTCTGGACAAATTCCTTTACAAGCTGCCACGTGAGGCAACAGAGAATGAAAAATACAAGCATGGTGGGAGACAGTTACTCTGTAAATATCGTAATACAACTTCACAAAAGTTCAGCATATACACACACAGTGCATGTATACAAACAACAGTAAACATTAAATCGGCCACAGTAAATAAAATGAAAACTATACCACAAATATCATAAGTGTTATTATCCACCAACCTAAGTCAACAAGATATGTTTTTGTTTTCCAGGCATCTGATAAGGCGAGTTAGGCAGTCACAAGACAGTCATTCACAGGGAGGAAGAAACAAGATACTAGTGATAATGAACTGAACTAAAAGATTAAGACAACACATCAGCAAATACCTCCCTCGCTACTCTCCCTCACACATTCTTCCTCTCCTCCACCAGGTTCATTTAAGGTAGTACTCACCCTCACTGCCTGGCCACACGTTAATGTAGACAAAGGTGGTGGAGATGACTCACTGTTGACACTTTCCCTGCCCTGCCCCCTGCTGGTCCACCTGCCAACTAAACCTTCCTCACACTAACAAACTCCCTTATTTACCACTTTAATGTTAACAATTCTGCATCACCTACGGCTTTTATTTCCAAATATATAAAGATCACAATAACCATATAATTTTTAGTAATTTCTTCTACTTGTTACTGAATCTCGCACGCAGTCTGAGAAACAACCGATTTATTTAAAGAAATTTAATCTATTTTTTTATACATCTAAATTAAATAATCTTCTTGCATGTATAAAATATAAAAAAAAATCAGCTGAATTTTCGTATAAATAATACAGCTAATGTGGGTAGTATGGTACAAGGGTCGGGTACAAACAAGCGGTGCTGGAAATTATGAATGGAAAAATAAATATACCAAATCCTCACCCACTCAATCTACAGATACATCAAGTAATCATCGTTTTACTTACTTTAAGATTAGCCCAGCATCTAAAGATTACACATCCTAATGCTACTTGTGGGGGTTGTGGTTAGGTTAGGTTAGGTGGTAACTCTTAAGATGATTTTTGTTAGTTATCTACCAGAATTTTAAACACACTATCTTGGAATAAGTTAGTTTCATATGAATTAGTGAAGCTCCAATCATTTAATTTAATAAATGTCAAACCTATTAATCCCCCCCCCCCCTCCATTGTGGGATGTTGACCCTAAACTCACAAACAGTTTAATTTCGCTATATCGCCAAGATTAGCGTCTTGAAAGTATGACTTTGAAATTTTAATGTGTAAAGATAATTAAACAAAAAACATACCTTAAAGTTGACTTAAAATGAGACTTTGAAGCGTATTGAATGTTCACAATGCGATATTCCTGATAATTAATGTTAAAAAAAACACCAAGAATACACCCATCAACTCATATTTTTTTCTGACGTCGCAAACAGATCAAACTTATCTAAGCCTAACCAACTTATTATAATATTTAATTGAGTCACACATAGGTTAAGGTTGTTCTCTTATAGAAAGATAATACTGATATTTTGTCTAGCTACAGTATATTGTTTAAATACCTTCATGCTAAAGTGTAGACCAGCATTATCTATATACATGCTAGGTAAATGTAAACTTGTATGACGATTTTACTGAATAAATATCTATATATTTTTATAACCTTTAGTGTGTTGATCATAAGATAAGTAACGTCCGGTGTGCGTTATAACATTAGCCTTCCTGGGGGTGGTGGGGGTGGATGCTGGGGAGCCGGGGGGACCTCAGACCAACGCGTGCGTACCACGTTGTCGCCTACCGTAGTACCTGCTGTCTGTGTTGGTTACTGAGTGTTAAGTTGTAAGTATGAGTCCAGTATTATCTGAATATTATAGTTTATGAACCTTAGTATTTATAGACCTAAGATAAATTGTTAAGAAGTTTAGCGAGTTAAAAAGTTATTCCATTTGTCAACTTGTGTATGATCCTAGCGTATACGAGTTATATGTTGTAATTATGAACCCTGTATTATAGTTCATGAACCTGAATATTTACAGGCTTAAGATGTAGTATATTAGGTATTAGAGGCATTAAATAATCGATGGCTTGTCAATTTTTTCAGTACAGTACCAGTTCGAGGCAATGTCAGGAAGTGAATTTTTATGCTGTGAGCTATTAATAATAACAGACACACTATTTTGCTATACAGCTCTGCAAAATGTAACTAGAATTAATCAAGTGATAGAAGGGTTTACGCTAATGAGTATGATTCACTTAGAAAACTTTGCTAGAACATAAGAACACAAGGAGTCTGCAATAGGCCGGTTGGCCTGTGCATGGCAGCTCCTGTCGAGAGTTAGTGGTCCTGTTAATGTGCAGGTGTTCTATAAGACTTGTCATAGTGGGTGCAGTAACTCAACTAGACTGTTGGTTTGGTCATGATGTTGCTGAGTAAGGTATTATTGTCCGGTCCGACTAATTACCCAAATGTACCCAAATGTAGCAAAATATAGCCGTAATGAAGTCAAATAATGGTCCTACATGAATAAATCGGACTGCCAATCATTTCTCGACAAGTATTTGGTGTCGCAAAGTCACAAAAAATTGGAAAACCTACTTTAATCTGAGTTAATACATCGCGCGCATGTACCAAGGGAGCGAGGAATTACCCAAATGTAGCCGCAATGAAGTCAAATGATGGTCGTACAAGCGTAATTCGGGCTGTGAATCACTTCTCGATTATTATTTGGTGTCATAAAGTCACAAAAAATTGGTAAACTTAATTTAATCTGAGTTGTGTTGTGTTAGGTTAAGTTAGATTAGATTAGGTTAGGTTAGATACATGCACTTGTGTCTATTAACTCAGATTAAATTAAGTTTACCAATTTTTTTTGACTTCGTGACACCAAATACTAGTCGAGGTTAGGTTAGGTACATGCACGCGATCTATTAACTCAGATTAAAGTAAGTTTTCCAATTTTTTGTGACTTTCTGACACCAAATACTAGTCAAGAAGTGATTAGCCGTCCAATTTATTCATGTAAGACCATTATTTGACTTAATTGAGGCTACATTTGGTTAATTAGTCGGACCGGCGAATTTAGGTTTAGGTTGAGTTGAAATTGTTTTTCCGATGGGTTTCCATGTGTTTTGAACGATTCTGACCTTTGGAAAATAGGTGCATGATAGAAACGATAATTTTACCTTGAATAAATGTTAGCATATAGTAAATTCATGCCTTGATTATTGCATTTTCTGAGGTGCATAGGTGTAACTTATTTCCTGTATGTTCAGTTGTTGGTTAGTTTGGTACCAGGTAGGTTTTTTAGACTAACACCAGAAGTGATTTATAGAATTCGACAAAACTTCGTGGAAATGTTAATTACAGTCTATTAAATATATAGATCGAAACGAGAATTATTTCGGTGTCGTTAGGTAATTTTTAAAAGGTTTTTCTGGTAAGCTAGATTGGGTTAGGCAGGTTAATTTAGGTTAGGTTAATTTGGTCAAGTTCTAATTGGTTCTGTGCATTCACGTTTATATTTATTTATTTACTAGATTGTAAATAACGTTTTCACAAAGTTTCTTCCAATTCTATCAACTGGTGTTAGACTCGGTGATTGGCGGAACATACTTGCATGAGTCAGATACCATTTAAGCAATAAAAATACAACAAATTATCCCATCAAATCGGGTACAGTAGTTAAATCTTGCTATGTCAACCATTTAGCTTTGGTGTAACTAATGGCTCTCCTGATACAGCAGAGGAGAGGAGAGATATTGGAACCTTATAGAAGGGAAGTAATGGAGGAGTGTACAGTACAGTATACTATAGTGGTACAAAAGTGAGCACAGTGGGTCATTGTTTTAGCAACAAATAGAAATACTGTACTGTACTCCACACATCTTTGCTCATATCTTCAACTTTTAAATATACATACTACTACTACTACTAATCATTATGTACTGTAATTATGATGTACCCGAGGTCGGTTGAAGTAAAGAAATAATGCTAATGTCTCTTTGGTAATTATCACAACTTTGTTTCTTTCCAGATATTGCAGACTTTAGAAGCATTACCTTAGCTGGGCCTAACAGTTACACAAAGGTCCCCAGCAGAACTCAGCACATATTTGATAATGAAGAAGAAAGCAAATAAGAAAACTGAAGTCAAGCCAGATCCAGTCGCAAAGTAAGAAAGTTACTTAAGTATCCAATCTGTTTCTGTTCCCAAGCTTGCCGGATAATTGATATACAGTAATACAACCTGCTCATGAGTTACGTCTGGGATAAATTGGATGTAGAAATAGAGATATACTATGAATAGCTATATATAGGCAGAGTGGAAGTTAGTTTGTTCGGTAAAATTATCGTTTCTGTCATCCACCTATATGAAATGAAGGTCAGAATCGTTCAAAACAACAAAAATCATCGGGAAACCCCAACCTAACCCACCCTAAACCTAACTTTGCTGGATGACCGATACAATAATACAGTGCCGTTCTACAGAGGGCTGCTAACTGGGGTGTGCTAATGTGGGATGAACAGGTTGAGAGAATGGATAGTAAAAGAACAGTAAATAGGATGGTTGAAGAGAAAGACCAAGGAATAAGTTAAAATATGGTATGAGGTAAATATTGGATATCCAGAAAGCAACAGTTCATGTGAAATCTTCTAATAGACTACTGTACAGCCATTAAATTGTGATCCATTACTTGCAGAATTCACCGTATTTAAAATTCATTTTGTATTTGTTTTAATGGCTGTCTTTAATATGTTTAATGACTGTCTTTAATATGATTTTCATTGTTGTACAGGAGTCCAGACAAAACAATTACCAAAAAGAAGAACAAGAAAAAGAAGAAGAAGAATTTAGCAAATATTAATGACTCTGTCGAGGAACTTAAAGCCAATGTAACTGTTGTTGACGCGTCCGCCATTCCCAAGAAAAATAAGAAGAAGAAAAAGAAAAAGAAGACACCAGGAAATACCCAAGAAAATGGAGACACATCTGTTGTTGCCGAGAAAAATCAAAATAAAGAAAATGGAGACGTGACAATTGCTGAAGCTCCAGGTATCAAGAAGAAGAGGAGGAGGAATAAAAAGAAGAAATTAGGAGGTATAGTGCAGAATGGAAACACATCTGCAGATGCTGAGAAAATTGAAAATATGGAAGGTGTCGAAGAAAAGAAAGACACGCCGATGACTGACGCTGCAGAAGTGAATGGGGATTCATCTGCAGCTCCTGGGAAGAACAAAAATGTAAACACTGAAGAAAATAAAGACACTGCAAAGGCTGCACCAAAGAAGATAAAGAGAGTGACAAATGATGAGGAAAAAGAGAAGGACACAAGAACAGTGTTTGTGGGAAATGTGAACATAAAAACCAAGCGTAAAGAAATTAGTCGTCTCTTCAACAAATATGGGAAGGTGGGTACATACTGTAATAATGTCATACTGGTAGCTTTTGTTATCACTGTGTTGTTTCTGTTGTCTATTTTTTATTTTAGTTTTGTTCAGGAGTGATGTTACATCTTTTGGATCACCTGAAGATTAGCTCTCCCTCCCCAGATTATTTCACTTGATTAAACACCCAATACTATGTGGGGGTGTTTAGGTTATGTTATGTTAGAGTTGACAGGACTTCTGTTTGCATCTATACATCACTCAAGTGTGGTGGGGGTCCATCTGTCCAACATGTTTCCATTTATTCACTTCAGAAATTCCTTGGGATTGAAAGGAAATTTGGTATACTGTCCAGGTACCTGCAACGTTAATGTCTATGTTTAGTGATAATGAGCATAAACAGTGTTTTGGGGGGTAAATATTTACTACATGTGTGACCGTAACTCAGACAATTTTCCGTCTGTCTTTATAGAATGTCATATTCTTTAACTAACTTTAAGAAGACATTGTTGATCAGGATAAACTCAGTTACTGTATACTACATGCAAGGGCTCTTCTTTATCACTTATTTTGAGTGAATATTAATTTATTTCTTTATCACTGTTGCTTGGCTGTTTCATAATTCAGCACCGAGTTCAGTGGGGCAATACGTGCAGTATATAGTTTGCACTCGGCTACTGAAAAGGACAGTACTGTATTGCGATACCGGACTTTTCACATGCCATGCAAAGTGAGCCATAGCCGGAGATTGATCTCTTTGTAGCTCAGTTTATTTACAAATCAAAAAAATGGCAGTGGTTACACGTACCTAATTGTCTTCGTTCTGTAAAAAAAATTTTTGTGATTATTCTATACATCGAGGCAATTTCTGAAGTAAAAACATAACTAATTAACTGAGGGTGTTGGTACCCGACCAGAAGTAACACGATGATGTTGGTGGTACAGTGGAAACGTGTTATCTCTCACCACTGTCATCATTGTCCTGCTTGGCCCAGACACATGTGAGAAGGGTGTTATCCAGTGTGACTTTACCAAACATCACAGGTTTCCTCCTGTACAAACACTGAACAAATAAAGTTCATAGCAATGTAACAAAGAATGGATCAACCGCCCGAACGACTAGTAAGCTAATATGTGGTGAAATAATCAGTAATAATTGAAGAAATTACCATTCAATGGGGAAAGACACCAGAGCAGCTAATTAACGAGTTATATTCAGCTTCAGCCTTCTTGCTTGTGTTTTGTGGAAAATTTTATGAAAATATTTGTCTATTTTGTCTTGCAGGTAGAGGCGGTGAGATTCAGAAATGCAGCTGTACCTGAACCCCAGAAAAGCAAAAAAGAAGCTGTTATCAAGTAAGTGTTTTTGTGTACTGTAAACTTAAAAAAAACAGTCTTGTGTAGTGTAGAGATGCTTTCCTTCACTTATATTGCTCATGAAGATTCTGGGCAAAGGCATCAGGCAGGACACAACAATCAGTGTTAATTGGGGGAGGCTACTGACCACCTGTTCTAGTAAGTTATTCAGTACATCCACAATATACATCAGGACATTGTTTTGCCTCAGTATGATAAGGACATATGTGTTGACCATCTGAAAACAGACCTCTGGTATTGGCCGTGTGTGGTCTCAGCCTGGACATGCTTATCTGTTGTATATTTCTTATTTCTAACATCATCTTGACTGTTTTAACCATATCTTCATGTTTGCTGTATTTTAATTCCCTGGAAAAAAGTCTCATGTACGCACTGTGAATAAACTGAGTTGTGGATCACCTTACTCTGGCAACACTGACTATCACTTTCAAGTAAAATCTTCTTTATTTTTGTATTTACTTCTTTAATGGGGGAAGGAAGCCAGTGGTTATTCTATTACCCTTATTACTTCTGGTGAGCTTGTCCTGCCATGTTTGGTTAGGTCATCTGGTTGACACCCTTTCCACATCTGACCCAAGATGCTGTAGGGAGGAGCAAGCTTCCTGCTCCTATATTACAGACATCCTTTCAAGGGAATATTACAGGGTATTATCATTATTATTATATACAGTATATATATATTATTTTTTTTTTATTTTTTTTTGTGGACTCATTATGCAGGAATATAATTTTCTTATAATTAATGACAAACAGTTCCAAGAAAACATTAAATTAGTAAGGTGCTATAGGTTGACAGATCTCTGCTACAATGTGGTTATTATCACAGTACTGTAGCAGGAGACACTAGCATACCCAAGTGAGAGGACTAGGGCAGTGAGTATTGTACACATCCATAACGAACAGACTGTGACTTCTTAGCAACTTCTTAAACTTAGGACAATATTACTGTGTGTAGTGTTGCTGTGACTTAAACAGTATATCTTACTGTGTGTAGTGTTGCTGTGACTTAAACAGTATATCTTACTGTGTGTAGTGTTGCTGTGACTTAAACAGTATATCTTACTGTGTGTAGTGTTGCTGTGACTTAAACAGTATATCTTACTGTGTGTAGTGTTGCTGTGACTTAAACAGTATATCTTACTGTGTGTAGTGTTGCTGTGACTTAAACAGTATATCTTACTGAGTGTAGTGTTGCTGTGACTTAAACAGTATATCTTACTGTGTGTAGTGTTGCTGTGACTTAAACAGTACATCTCCCATTACAACTTTCACAGAAAAAGATAGTGATGCATTTACAGTATATTTAAGAGTAGCGAAGCATTTGTTTATCCCATTCTCTTTTGTTTGATAATTTCTTGGTTCAGTAAAATTAGAAATCAAGAGGAAAATGTCTTGTTTTGTGAATGGGGAACAGCTTGGCAGAATGTATATTTAACAGTAGTTGGAGAGAATCTATGATAAAAATAGTTTGATAGTGTTGATTTGGGACAGCTTGTACTATTGTGGGAAATGGCAGGGAAAGAAGTACTGTACCATCACTCCTATTTTCTTTCTAATTCACAGGAGTATCTTCCATGAATCACGTTCCTCTCTCTCCGCTTATGTGCGTTTTGAGACCGTTGATATGATGGAAGCTGCGTTGGAAGCAAATGGTATAAAGTTTAACGAGAAGCACCTGCGAGTTGACCGAGCTGTTGCTTCTGATAAAAGAGATGTAAAATGTTCATTATTTATTGGCAACCTTACATTTGGTGAGTAGCAAGTGTATGGTATATTGTGTGTTAGGTAATATAGTATTTATTAATCGCCACATTATGTCTTCTTCAAATGCCATATTGGTTTTCTTCGTGGCAGTGACTTTCATGGAGTAGTATACAGTAAACACTCAATTGATGTTGAAGTAAACTACGTTTTATTTTTATTTTTTTAACCAACAGAAGCAGAAGAAGAGGCACTACGACAACACTTTATAGACTGTGGTGAAATAGAAAGTGTGCGTATCATCAGGGATAAGAAAATGGCTTCTGGTAAAGGATTTGGTTATGTTAACTTCATGGTAAGTTTTGTTTTTTGTATACAATAGTTGGTTCATTTTAATTTTGTTAGAGATTAGTGGATTCCAAGTCAATGGATTCATCTTACTTATAAGACTTCCTGAATCATGGAGAACAAGTATATAACCTAATGTGAGGGGAATGGAGGGGTGACTTGTAAATCCAAAGGGGGGTTCAACCTTGTTTGCTTAAATGAGGGATGGAAGGTACCGTATATCAAGAGTTACCATCAGTAGTCTATTATGAGAGCTACTTGGCTATAATCTATCTAAACCTGTTGTAAATTAGTCTTTATATTGTTTATATTCTCATGCAGGAAGTCAAATTATGAAGAAACTTTTCATTTCAGTCTCCAGATTCAGTGGAGGTTGCATTGAATTTGAACAAAACACCTTTCATGGGTCGCCTGCTTCGAGTGCAACGCTGTCTTGAAAAGGTAAGTAACTTTTTCTCAGTAATCTGTAAAAAAAAATTCATAATACACACAATTTTAAACAATTTTCTTGAATCCAGTTGTTGCTGGATTTTGTGTTTGTAAACAGCCTTGGATTTTTCAATATTTAAATTTCATAAGTACTCATGGTACAGAGAAGTTCCTGATAGCCAGTTTATGTGATACAGTATTGGTGAATGTACAGTACTCTATCTCATATTTCCCTCTGGTAACCAATATGTAGTCCACCTAGCCTAATTTAGTTACTTGAGTATTTACAGTGAAAACAAAAAGTGGAATCCCTTTATTCCTTCATGAAGTTTTCATTATTTGAAAGCAGTTGATTTACCATCAAAGTAACAGCCTTACTTGATGACTGTATGATCATCCCCAGCTGGTAAATGGGGTTGTATACATACCTCTTCCCCTTAGGTATGGTTAGCATATTAAAAAGACCTGCATGGTTGCAGACTGCTGGATTTAGTGATTTTACGATCATTCCTTCATCTTTCAGGTCAAGAAGCCAAAAGAGAAGAAATTAGGATCACCAGCCAAAAAGGGTTTAGCTTTTATGAAGCCTATTCAGGGCAAGGAAGAAAAGACCAAGCCAAAGCCACAGGGAGACTTCTCTGGGAAAAAGATGTTAAAAACCAAGGAGTTTAAGAAGGTAAGTACAATACTGTAGTGATTAATTTATATATTTGTTGTTTTAAAGTTTACAAGACTTAGGCACATTAATTTTTGTAAATAATATGTACTGTAAATGCTTACAAGTTACTGAAAGCCTACAATTTTAGGAAGGCTGGGATCTGTTAAAATGTATGAGAGTTCCAGGGTTCCACCTTTTGTCACATGGCATGGTGAAAAAAGGCTAACAATTTGGTTTTATTCGTGATATAAACCTCACTTACCTAATTAGTATAGAAAGGTGATAAATGCTTGGTTAAAGAAACAACCTTGTGTGAGCTAGACACTGCTTGACTTAAGAGAGAGACAACTGAATAAGTACCAGCTAGCCACTACAGTACAATATATTGGTGTTTATGCTGTATGCCCTAGCTCCACATCCCACCTGTCCATCCATCCAGTCTTGCTTCCTGGTCCAGTCAGGTTTGTTAGTAGGACAAGTAAAACATTCACCATAGATTTGTGATGCTTTATTGTTTTCTGTTTTTTGTATCCGTAGTTGACCTGAACAGATTTTTATGCTCTTTATTGCATTATTTATATTGTCAATGTATTTGGTCTTGACATTTTATAACCACTGGTAATATGTGTGATATAAAAGTCCCCAGTTATTTGACCTGTTTATGGATTTGTTAGTATACTCGTGGCATCAAACATTGCGAAGACAAACGATGGGTTAAATCAGTGATGTAGTCAAAACCATGAGTGAAACCATTTAGAATTTTACCTTCTAGAGATCACCTGAAGAATAGCCCCCAAGCTCTCCCCTCAAGTTTAACACCCTCAGCTTAACCAGTCTAAATTTTACCATCTTGAAATTATCTGAGTGGGCTAATATTCAGGTGATCCATAAACGTAAAGCTTAGGTCTAGTTTGTGGTCTCGATTACATGTTTGGATTAAATCGGCTGCTCCAGTTTGACCCGTAAGTGGATTAAGATTAAGCAACAAAGTTATCATAAGGTGAGTGTACTGTACTGGATATGACAACAGCTGACTTGATATACAGTAGTTTATTTTTTTAACATAGCAAGGAATTCACATGTCTTTGTGTGTCTGTCCCTTATCTTAATCACAAGATGCCCACTGTGCTTGTTTATTCAACATTTATTTGAGTGCTCGGAATACTAACTTTGAGGTGTCTTACAGTGAGATATTGTTGTGTCGTGCAGGACTTATGGGGGCTAAACTTCCATACAGTACTGTACCTCTGTTCCAAATATTGCATTGAGTGTGATTATTGTTCCTTGGACATGGTTTAAATTCCCATATCATTATTGATTGCATTCTTGTACTCAGCATCTTTGTTTACATGGTTATTTAATGTCAGATGTGATAGCAAACACTGAAGGTGAATTACTGTACACAAATAACTTTTTTAAATGTTACATCTGTACATATTGGCTAGCATATACAGACTTAAAAATTCACCAAGTCCTTGTTATCAGCAAATTTGTCATCTGTGAATCCAAGTACTGTACTCATGAAGTTGGTCTAGGGACAGCATCTCGTCCTCTTAGGAAGGTTCTAGAAACATAGATACTGTATAAGAAAAACGGTGCATTGCACAACTCTTCTGTGCACTCAGAGAGTGGATTTCAATAATCTAATGTGAATTAGAAATAAAAAATAGTTAATATGAAACTGAAATAAAAATGAAGAGCATGGATGTGTATTCTGTGTGGGCAGTTTGTCAAGAGCACATCTGGTGCATCTCACATGCTTTCAGAAAATCAGCTTAAAGCGAGGTCATTATAACATGGTTGAATTTGAACTACTGTATGGGGAATATGTTTATACTCCTTGGGGATCCAAATCCTCATTTAAGTTTTAGGCAGCAAGTACAGTATATAGGTAATAATTTATAGTGGTCACATGTTTTCAACCACAGATATATTATGGCGTTTTCCCCAAAGAGAGGGAAGAGCAATTTAATATCAAGATCTATGTAGTGCTATTTTACCAGTAAACACAGGTAACAATGCAAAGAGTGTTGACCAGTATTTGACATTGATGTTATACACCATCTGTTATTTGTACTCTTCTCCCTTTTGTGTTATGGGTGTACAGAATAAAAGGGTACAATCACCTCAAGACAGTGTAGAGAGCGACAGGAGAGGAAGTGAAACAGACAGTACAGTACTGCTTGCTTTCACCAGCTTAGTAATTGTGTACTGTACTGTATTTTACTGTAGCACTTTTAACACACTCAGAGATGTAGCCTAATGTAGGGAGGTAATAGAAATGACTAGAAAATCACACATAAAATAGAGAGATAAAAGGGAACATAATATAAAGGCATAATATTTTCAAGCACACGATGAAACACACACAATGGTGTTTATGTAATATACTTGGCCCAGGAAATATATTTAAGAATTATGCAACAAAAACAAGCTGCATAAGTTTACCTTTGACTGGACATTAGTGATTAGAGGCAAAAAGACTTCCCAGGAGCTGACAGGAGATGGTTTATGGTGGAAATTAAAAGCAAGAAAGAGATGCACCTCATCACTATACAGTACCTT
Organism: Homarus americanus; assembly: GCF_018991925.1. Lineage (NCBI taxonomy): Eukaryota > Metazoa > Arthropoda > Malacostraca > Decapoda > Nephropidae > Homarus > Homarus americanus. The sequence goes on along the minus strand of NW_024755060.1, from coordinate 470,231 downwards.
AGTTATTAAATGTATCTGGGTAGTTATTGGTTACTTGATGATGTGGGCTGTAGTTAGAATTGATATTTGATGTTATGGAACTAATATTAATAGAAAGACAGGAAGTTGGGAATGATATGAGTGATCAGGTAATTGTGAGTGAATTCAAGGTTGGATGTAAAATAAATCTCTTGAGACTTGAAAACAATAAAATAAAAGTAGTTGTGGTGGATAGGGAATTGGAAAAGCAGAAGTTAAAGATTATATTGATGTAGTAATGGATTTGATTGATTGTGGTAATAACATCCTTGGCGGCGCTTGATGTAATGAAAACAAATGTCACCGAGGCAACATGTAAATGGAAATGGATTCGAGTATTGTGTGTATGTGTGTGAAAGAGGTGGTTTGTGAACATTGAATGTGGGGAAAAGAATGTGTAGTCATGAACACAGGTCCTGTCACCTCTTCTGCTGCTTTATGAACCCTGAGATTCAGACTCATGAATCTGAAGCATTTATGGTCAGAATAATGTATCACTGTCTACTGCCTTAAAAATTATGAGATAAAACATTGAGGAAAAAGGTGTCAGGGGTCAAAGTTTGTGTTTATTAACTGCTGGAAGCTTAGTAGAATGATGTATGGCCTGTAACACCAGGTAATGTTGGATGATGTGCAGTACCAACCTGTGTAGGGTTGGTGAGGATTAGGAAGAGAATTTATTTATTTATTTCCTAACCTTGTATAAATAAATAATTTCTCTTCCTAAACCTAACTAACCCCTAACCATGCCCTGTTGGTTCCATTTATACGGAATGCCTTGTAGAGTGTCTGAACTAAACGTTTACAAACTACTGTACAGGTGATAAGGTTTAGATCACACACACACACATACATACATACATACACATACACACAAGGGAGGCACATCTAACATACAGACACTTTTTTTTTATGTAGTGATACTTTTACTTACAGGTGAAGAAGGCAAAAGGAAAACTCACCAAGACAGATAAAAAGAAGTTATCCGTAGCCCGTCAACTGACTGGGGCCAAGCCTAAGGTGAAAAAAACTTAAATCACCTGTAAACGAGCACCAAACCTAAGGTGAAGAAGACAACTGAGACCACCAGTAAACGAGCACCAAACCTAAGGTGAAGAATACAACTGAGATCACCAGTAAACGAGCACCAAACCTAAGGTGAAGAATACAACTGAGATCACCAGTAAACGAGCACCAAACCTAAGGTGAAGAATACAACTGAGATCACCAGTAAACGAGCACCAAACCTAAGGTGAAGAATACAACTGAGATCACCAGTAAACGAGCACCAAACCTAAAGTGAAGAATACAACTGAGACCACCAGTAAACGAGCACCAAACCTAAAGTGAAGAATACAACTGAGACCACCAGTAAACGAGCACCAAACCTAAGGTGAAGAATACAACTGAGATCACCAGTAAACGAGCACCAAACCTAAAGTGAAGAAGACAACTTGAGCTCCAACTTATTGATATCAAACTGGGATGAAGAAGACACCTGAGACCTCCAATTCTTCTTCAGTGTTTAATAATGAATTACTGGACAGTGTTTATAAAGATTATTATCAAGTTATCATAGTTGTTAAGTATTGTATGAGGTGATGCTGTACAGTAGTGCTATTCACGGGGTTTATTTTACTGAGAAGGCAAATGGGTTTTTGTGGACTTGTTGTTTTTTTTCCTGTGCCGTAATATGAAATGTAACTGGCTTTCTCTAATGGTACAGACTTGAATATATACAGGTAAAGTACAGTACAGTATCCCTCAATTTTTTTTATTTTAGATGGATTAAAAATATGGGATGACTTTTGAGATGCAGAATGAAAATTTTTATTAATAGAAGGTTTTCCATAAGCTTCTGGGGTTAATAAAGATGAAGAAAAATATATAAATATTGCCAAACACTAAATGAAATACAGGTACAGGTATCCCCGGGTTATGGAAATTCGCTCATACGGATTTTGTAAAGTACGACCAATAAATTCAGAAAAAGGACAAAAAATTCGTCCTTGTGGATTACTGTACAGGGCGAGGCAGGAGCCAGTGGTGCCCCTCCATCTCCCTCACAGTAACTCCGATTGCACCACCTCACCTGACACAGCACTCAACATTGTTTGAAATTCAAGGGTTTTGTATGTTTATTATCATATTGTATCATAAAATAATTAATCAATGTATGTGTTAAAAAATTATTTTCATTCATAAATGTGCTTGTATTACGTCTTTTGCCAAAAACATTTCCTGGGGAACGCATCTCTAATTATATAATGGAAGTCTAGGAAAATTGGTTTCACGTTACGGACAAATTTTCAAGGACACATACCTTCTGTAACCCGGGGGATGCCTGTACACAGTACTATGTACAGTAGTATAAAGATAAACTGCCTGTAAACTAAAATGACACAAGCCATCTTGGCTGACTGGATGGTACAGGAAGTCTACCACCGTAAGTGCTACTCTACACAGTTTTAAAGTGGAATTTTTACTACAACTGCATTTTTTAGTAGTGTATTTAATATTATTTCTTTTCTGTTGTATGACCTTAAATATATTTTCATTGTCTTAGTGTTAAGTCTTTGGAGACAGACTTAGGCAAGGTTTGCTCTTGCCTTTTAAGGGTTACATTTTGAAGAACCAGCATCCTTTTTCTTTTCACTAGTCCCATTTAAAGAAGGAAGTACAGTTCTGTAATATGTTGATAATACAGTAAAGGTATTGCTCACTTATTGTAAATTTACACATGTGAAATACTTCCAACTGAGAAGAATTAACAAGAGATGACGCATCAGTTGATACCCGACTGTGATCGGGGGAACACACACTCACCTTCCTATATAGCAATCTTTACTACACCTTACATAAGTCTTATTTATTCTTACATGTATTACATGCTTAATGTTTTAATGTCATAAGATTGGTAAAACTGGTTGGAGATGGTAGTGTAGTCAAACTGTTTTGGGGTGGTGGCAGCTGGTGAACCACATAGAGGTGCATCAGTTGACACATGACTGAAAGAGAGAACACACACACAAACCTCTCACTTGTATTTTATATTTTATGTTTATTTATACTTATTTAATTGTTAAATTTTTTTTTTAATCTTTCTTTATAAAAAACAATCAAATACAGTACAGTACCCTCAAAATTCTTCCTTGATACATTGCTTCTTATGGTAAAATCAGTTTTGATTATGGAATTTTTGCACATCTCAAGGGTCATCAGGAAGAGAATCCTTCTGTAAACAAGGACTACGTTTCTGTATAATTGTACATAGTTTATAAAAATAAGATTTAGTTGACTTAGTATGTTGCAGGGAATTTTTTGCCCATCTGAATGCATTTATAATTATATAAATGAAGTGTATGGAAAAATAAGTTAGACAACATTTCTGTAAGTTGAGGGATCCTTCTACAGTAGTTAGGATATTTGTTTCTTAATAACCTTATGATAAATTTGTGATAATTACCTTTATTTGCTTTAGAGACAATGGATTCATTGTCAGTGACTAGAGTAATAGAGTGGTAGTCATTTTTAATCTTGGCAAAAAATCTGCAGCAATAACTATGCTTATTCTCCCTTTCTAACTAATTAATTTTTCTTAGTTTTCCCTTGAAGATATAATGGGAAGGTTATTGCATTTATAAGTTAATATTGAATCCACAAAAGATAGTAATTTTGTACACCAGTTAAATCATTTTATTTTTGGCTTTAACCCTTAAATACAGCCATCATCATGAGAAGTTAGCTGTTGGGATGGCAGCCATTATCAGTGGAAGCTCAATGTTCCTTGTGTTCCATTTTACATGTGGGTGGGGTAAGGAATCTTTAGCTGCCAAATAAGGGTTAAAGAAAGATGAAATGAATGTTCACGTAAGACCCTGGTGCAATAAATAAGATGGGTGAAAGTTGTAGAAGACAGAATACCTTATGGACTAAAGTTATACGTACTGAACACCTTATGGACAAAAGTTTACAGACTGAACACCTTATGGACTAAAGTTATATGTACTGAACACCTTATGGACTAAAGTTTACATACTGAACACCTTATGGACTAAAGTTATATGTACTGAACACCTTATGGACAAAAGTTTACATACTGAACACCTTATGGACTAAAGTTATATGTACTGAACACCTTATGGACAAAAGTTTACATACTGAACACCTTTGGTACTTGTACAAAAAACACAAGTTGGTACAATCTGTTTGTGTTTCTTTTGGTGTGAACTAGTGTAGAGTAAATTTGATCGTTGATATGAGTTGTTTTATTTCGCCTCTGATCTACTGCCATGTTTACTCCCATACCAGCTATCATGTTACTCCCATACTAGCTATTATATTTACTCCCATACCAGCTATCATGTTACTCCCATACCAGCCATCATGTTTACTCCCATACCAGCTATCATGTTACTCCCATACCAGCTATCATGTTACTCCCATACCATCTATCATGTTACTCCCATACCAGCTATCATTTCACTCCCTCATCAACCATCATGTTACTCCCATACCAGCATATCATTTCACTCCCTCATCAACCATCATGTTACTCCCATACCAGCTATCATTTCACTCCCTCATCAACCATCATGTTACTCCCTCATCAACCATCATGTTACTCCCATGTCAACCATCATGTTACTCCTCCATCAACCATCATGTTACTCCCATACCAGCTTATCATTTCACTCCCTCATCAACCATCATGTTACTCCCTCATCAACCATCATGTCACTCCCTCATCAACTATCATGTTACTGATTCTTTAGTTACATAAAAACGATATTTGCACAGGTGTTTTTGGGGGTTCTCTTCACGCACTAGTACTGCATCCAAGGTCACTAGTGATTTAGGGTGTCATTAGGTCAAGGTCATTATTATTCTTGACTAAATATTGGGAGAGGTCAGGTTCTTGCCCAGATCGCTTTTTTGATAAGGTTTGGGGGTCATGGTTTTAAAGGTCATGTTCATTGCTTTTATGATTAGAATTATGGCTTCTGTGACCAATAAGGTGAATGATAGTGTTATACTGTATCTAATTTGAGTTTTATTTTTTTTTTTACTAAGATAGATGATATGAGCTGGTTGTGATATTTTGTTCACACTTATGACAAATATTTGATTGTATTTCCTATTGTGAAATATTTTGTGTAATTATATAAACTACAGGGTGTCAAAAATGCATACACACCGCCACAGATTTTCATGGCGATTGCATGAATGTTTATATTACAGCAACATTTTCCTCTTTTGTGGTGGACCTCATACATCAGTAAGTGAGAACAATGTTGCTGGTGTGTGTTACAATCATTCACACGGTGTTTAAGAAAATCTGTACGGTAGTGTATACTGTATACATTTTTCTGAGACTATATGTGCAGTGTACAGTATAGAGTACAATTGCATAGACTACCTACAGGTATATATATTTTATATGAAAATGCAATTTAACAGAATCTGTAGTCAAGATTCTCATCTAGATTGTTATTGATATACTGTACTGTATTGGGCACTGGACTAGAAACTTGTCAGGAATTAATGGAAAAATGCGAGGCTATCTAATGAGAGCCATAGATGTGATGCATTTACCGTGCACTCTGAGCACAAGTCGGAAGTTTGGACAGGCATTACAACCTGAAACAGTCACTTTAGGCTTAATTTTCACTAAGGCATCAAAGAAAGTACATTGTACCCCAGTAGTGACGGCATTAAGTTTCTGTGTTATGGAGACACTGCTGTAGTATCCTACACATCAGGCAGCTTGGCCACAGTGTTTTCAACATTACGTTGTTGCAATCAGATATACCAGTACAGTAGTTATATCTTTGATACAGTGAATGTATTGTATGCTTTTGTAACCTTATTACTGGATCAAGCATCTTGGTTTTAGCCAGCTAGTCTGTGAGTTAAAACCCAGACCCCTGTGTCCCAACTTGTGACTGGTATCCAAAGATGTAAAGAATTAAGAAATTATATGATATTTCATCTGCATACCACCTGAACTATGAAGGCATCATAAAGTGAGAAGACTTAGGAGCTTTGCTTTAACTATAAACAAGATGCTCCAATTTGTTCATATGTCTGTGGCATCATATATACAAAATGTTCGATGAGGAACAATTTCAGACACCAGTCACAACTCAAACCTAGTGAATGTTCTCTTGTTCTGACCTGGCAGCAGATAAGAGTTATTTTGTCTTTAAACAGTGATGTTGGATGTGAACTGGGATCAGTCGTCCTAGGTGATGCAGGTTATTGTGTATTACATGTACAGTACTACAAGTACTGTACGGTATATCTCTATTTGTGCACAAAGCTATGTGGCTGGTTAGCTTTTGAGACATGGATCTGGCTACTATGTTTAGGTAGTAAATGTATAGGTCTTAACTCCAGGGCTTAAAATTGTGATTGGGATATAACATGTACAGTAAGTTTGATAATTAGATTATCTTTCTGCTTCATCTGGAGTCGTGGAGGAGATCCACTTGGTATTAAAGTACTGTACTCTAAGAGGGGGGGGGGGAAGCTTGAGGGTTTTGCTGTGAGTACAACAAGAAGTGCTTCACTGTTTTTTGTTTTTTTACATCATTTAAAAATTATGCAAATGTGATCAACCACCTTAGACTTAAGTCACCCTTCACAAAGCAAGGATGTTCTGTTCCTGCTCTGCCATTGCAAACAGCTAAGTGTTCTTTTTGTGATATTAGACATTTTCATTGGGTGTTATGTTGCCATGCAGTCCAAGGTATTTATGTTGATTTTAAGATTGAGCTGCAAGAATGTTTATTCTACAGTACTGTACAGACAACCCTAATGCATTAACTAGCATATGTTTTATTTTTTAATAACTGTGTACCAGACAAGGGTCTATCCTAAGGTTGCTATGAGATGTTCCTAATTTGTTTTGGTACATGATTTCAAGATTTTTCTGTGCCAGATGTCTACACTGGGTGTCCTACTTAGTTAGTGTCAGTACAGTACTGTCCTGTACCCCCCTCAGGGGTTATTGTTTATTCCTTTTCTTCAGTGCAGACATCAGAGGATTTCATAACCAGTTTATCAAAACTGGATCTTCAGTGAGTGCAATTTTAAGTCATCTACATTGTGATTTGTCCTAATTCCCAGAAGTTTGATCTTCACAGTCACCAAGTAGGGGGTCATTGATCTATATTGTCACCACTCAAGTGGTAAAGATCAAATTACCAATGTTGTGACTATCCACAGTAATAATAATAATAATAACAATCATAAGGATAATGATAAACACGATAAAAGTAATTTGAAATTATCTAAAAATGAAAATTTTCTCATTATTAACTGCAAGAAAAGTGTTTACATGAATGTGTCAGAATCAAGAAAGTAAAAGAAAAGTTGTAACAATAAAAGGAACGAAGCAATTACTATATACAAATATATTGTCTCTAAACTTATGTTATAAAGGAATTTTTCACTTACACTGGTATCATACAGTAAATGGCAGTGAGCAGACATTGTTACTTAAAACTAAATACAGTTGACTTAGATAAGACAAACTTCTTTAATTTACACACTAACATAGCACCACATGGAAAGACACATGCATGCAAATTGTTTTAAAACAATTGGTTGCTGTATACTGTACTACAAGGTATATAAATTTTGTGAAGCAAGAGAGAACATGAACTACCTTAACATCCTATACAGTACAGTATATTGAAGACTTTTTGTGAAGCAAAAACATGAAATATAGTTAATAGGTCATATTGTGAAATGGGATGGCCTGAACATGAACTACCTTACATATGATAATGTATGTAGCCATTAGGATGTAAAAAAGGGGGCTTAAGAGAATCGAATTTACTTTGAAATTCATAATTTTTAGAGTACTGATTTAAAAAAAATATTGATAGAGCTTTTTAACACATAATTTAACCACCAAAGTAGATCCTGCCTTCACGTGGGCGGTTGTATGGACGTCTACCTCTATCTGTAAATTCAGCCGGAGGAGTAGGAATTACATTGCCACCATCCCTTCTTCTCATACAGACAGTGCAGCGACTGACACGTGATTTAAGATCCCCAGCCTTTAATGTCTGTTGTTCGGGCTTTCTGAATTGTTGTTCAATTTCAATTGTTGCTAACCAATAAGAAAAGGCCGATGGGAATAAGTTACACCGACCGTGTCCCGTGCATTCAATAAACGGACTTGACCGGAAGTCCTCGAGGCATGAGCCGGGTGAGATGAGCGACTGGCCAGAACCCTGGGCCCCAGAGTCTGTGTGCTGGAGGGAAAAAAGTCATTCACACAATTAGAATAAGTTCTTCATGTTGTAAAATACTTTAACTGGCAGAATATGAAACTATCCCAAGTGATCATCTGTTTATCAATCTAAGTTACATTGTCTTTTCTAAAGTTCAATCTGTTGAGAGTTCCTGGGTCATGTTGGATAATATTAATGGTATTCTCATCCTGAGACTCGATGTGCTTCTTTATGAACTCCCAATGTTAGATTGACCCTCTACTCTGTCTTAGTGTGTTCAGCCTTCTTAACATTGTCACATCTATAGAAATGTTAGTAAATAAAGTGTTAGGATATATTTGACTTACCATGATGAAGGAGTAGCCTATCCAGAGTGATTCCCATTTTTCTGGACATTCTGGGATCTCCAGAGTCTGACTGTGAACAGCTATTACCAGTGATGGTGCTTCACACACAACACATCTGCCAAAGAAACAGGTCTTATTTGATGCAAGATTTTTTTTCCAACTTTCTGTACTATATATAATACTGTACAGTATATGACAATGTTATTATATCCAGCAAAGTTGCTGCAATGATGCTAGTATACCATGCCTATTAATAACCATATAATTACAGCACATTGAGACTGTAGCAATGCTTGCCTTCCTATTGAAATTACTCTTTCCATCTCAATGACATGGAAAAGGGAGTTTAAAGAGTTGATTATGTGAAGTTATCAGGTTTTGTGAGGTGTGAGACTGTAACCTGGTGACACCTATGGGGAAATTGTCATTAAAAAGTCAATAGTTCTACAGTAACTCTTGGTCTACGATCCATCATTGTCCTCCAGTCTCATCATTCGACACCTAAAACCATAAAGATTCATACCAAGACTCAAGCTCAACAACTAACAGTAGAGTATAAACCGTACACAAAATCTGTCAACCACAAAATCTTATACCCGTACTATTAGTCAAAAGGTTCACACATTTACTTACTTTGAAATATATTTTTCTATATCCGGTCCTTGTATTGGGGTCATCATCATTGGCATTGGTTCAGTGGTTGAGAGCCAGTATGAGTAATCATTCCTCTGAGAGTAGTCACACACATTGTTCAGATTACAGAAGAGGTACGGCATTGTGCTAAACTTCTTCAGGCAACTTCCCGGAGCACCTAGTACAAGTAGACAAATTACTGATTATAAAAATATACTCAAGTACTGTATTCAGTTGTCATATGCAAGAATTAGCGGTATAGTGAGGTTGTCTTGCACCTCGGGGCAAAACATAATCCCCCAGCAGAAACCTAGGGTTATCCTTCCTGTACCCCTCTCACTACACTTAAGGAAAACACATATGACGACTTGTATCATCTTTTTCCACCAATGTAGGTGAGTCAGAGGCATAAAGAACTAGGACTATATACCCCCATATGACATAGTTGAGGACATGTGTTTTGTGGCCAGTCATCCTCTGCCAGCTGGGCGTGGCGGTGCACACTGACTTAATACCCCTCACTTGTTCCCACCAGAAGTTTTCATTGGGCTTCAAGTTTGTTTTATATAGAGCCAAGGAAGAGTGAGGTTGGTAAAGGTATTGTGACTTGATTTTTAATGGAAAGTTTTTAATTGCCAGTGTCATCTTTTTTGCAAGTGAATATTTTGGAAGTTTATTTCATACACCAAGTGAAAAATAACAATAATCTGATAGGATTTGAAGTGAATTTTAGGGTGATACAGTATTTTAGGCACCCAGAACTTAACAAACTTGGATTATTGTATAAAAGAATTATATGGGATTTACTGTGTTTGTGTTGTCATTGTTACTTAACCTGGCTGAAGGGAAATAACAAAACTCATTACAAGGGACACACAAGAGTGTTTCTTTTGTACAAAGTGCATTTTACCTTTAATAAAACGGCTAATGAATGGTTCTCTTCATAAGTTATTAAAATATATAATTTTACATTTATTCAAAACAAATACGTACAGTACAGTAATTACTTACCAAGATCTTGTCCATGAGCTCTGTGGTTGCCCATCACATGTAAAAGTGAAAAACCTTCCCACATAACATTTGTTCCAATGGGACAACGCGGGGAGAGGATCTCCTGAGAGTGTCGGGTGATGAGGTAACCTTTTGACTTGGCAGGTGGACCTGGGGGTGCCGGGTCACCAGTCGGGCCAGTATGACCTGCACAGAGAATACAAATATAATTAATTCTCATATATTTGTTGAAATGAGCAGAGGCAACATTATTAAATACTGTACCTGTATAAGGGTTATAGTCCTAGGGAGTGAAAGGTGGATAATAGTGTGTACAATATGCTCAATTTCCCTTACCTCAACAACAGCAAAAATTATAGAGACAGTACTGTAATACTGTACACTTTGTTCCTAAACAATTTGTGTCATTTGCAGCTCCAGGGTAACTATGAGGGTTATGTTAGTATCTTATGTCTCAAAGTCAAAACCTATGAAGCTGTAAACACATTTCTTTCATATCACCTTCAATAACTCATGCTTGTTACTTCACCCTTTGCAGCATGGTTTTCTAAGGCATATTGGTTATTGTACTGTTTCCAAAAGTCACACTTCAATGGCTTGCCTAGTCTATGTGTCTTTTCAAGAGCTGTGCAAATTTATGTGAGCATATAACAGATTGAAAGTACCAATTACCCCAGGTCAAGTGGTTGTGGAATAGAGGTAATATTTGGCAACAAAAGTAAAACTTATATGCAGGTCACACCTGTAGGGCTGGTGATCAGGTGTATTTTCATCCAGCAGTAAGGGTTTAAACACCTAGTTGTTGTGTCTGCTGTGCTGCTCACCTTTATAGCATCATCCACACTCATCTTAGAATGGCAGTAGACAGACAATATATGTAGACTTAAGCCTCTCAGTGCCCAGGGATTCTTTGGGTAATTACAGCTTGCATTTGAAGTCACCTGCAACATTGCCATGTAGCATTGTGTTAAGTGGTCCTTTGTGACCTTGAAAATAGTCTTGTCCACTGCTAAGAAGAACATTATTGATGGCATTTGTTTCCAAAAAATATCAGTTTCATCCATATTAAATGCCTGTTGCAGTGTGCAGCATTCTGCCTGTATGAATTCCTTAAATTTCTCAGGAAAGGCAGTTGTGGCAATATGGTTAGCACTCACTTGATGTTGTGAAGAGGTTGCTGCTGCTTAAACTTATTGAACAAACCCTTTCTTGCCTCAAAACTCTCAGTAGATGAAGAATCACCGAGCTCCTTAAGTAAAAAATATAGTACATTTTCAAGGCTCTGGTGAATAATGCAAAACTTTGTGGCACTGAATTCTGATTTTTATATTCTACCCAAACACCTAACATTTTCACCATCTTTTCTGTTAAAGTCTTCCTAACCCAATTAATAAACTTAATAGACAAATCACTAGTGTTTGTTTTTGGAGATTGATCTAAAGCTTAACTCATTCACCTTGTAAACTCAACCAAGAGTTTCACCAGTCACCATTTATAAAAACTGCAAAAATGACTGTACAAAATATGTCTTTCCTGAAATTTTCACTATTATTTCAAAAGTTAAAATCTCAGACTGTATGCAGGCATTAACCAAAACAGTTGCCATAATAAGGTAACTTTTGTTAAACTTTGAACTCACTGATGTATCGTATCACTTTAATACTTAAATATCTAACGTTATTAAGTTTTCATTCCATATCAACTAACTCATGAAATGTACTAAATCTCCAATTCAGTTAAAACATGCTTATTGAAGTACCTCAAGGCAGTTGATCCTAATGGTGGGGTGGTCAGTACTCGTTAATACTTGAAATAATTAAGATTTTCCTACACTGAGCATTTTTTTTAATAATTTTCAATATTTTTTTCACACATGTAATATAAAAAACTTGGTAATAGTGTTTCATCTGGTTGATAACAATTCTAGATGGATTATCACAGTTTCTGAATTACTAAGACTTTACATGAGGTGCTCCAGGTAAGAACAAGACAAAGTGGCTTGAGATGTGTTTGTTTTATCATTACAGTATACATGTTTTAAAATAACTTTAAATTTAACTGCATTTTACTCTCAGATAGCCTATTTCTCGCCCAGAGCACCCTTATACAATATCATTTCCATCTGTTTGACTTTTGTTTCCTAGCTGATAGAGAATTCAACATTGAAGCACTAGTAAAGCGACTGACCTGGCTGTCCTTGTGCACCAGATTGACCGTTAGCACCTTGGATACCTCGAAGTCCCCTGGGACCTGCCTGTCCAGGAGGTCCCACAAAACCATCTTGACCAACCAAGCCTTTGCGACCTTTCTGTCCATCTCGACCAGGCTTACCCATGAAACCAGTGTTACCAAGAGTACCTGAAAGAATATTTTATACTGTATGTTCTGTATTATGCAGATACTGTAATTAAAAAAAAAATAATCTATGAATGAAAAGCACCATTACTGTACTTAATTCAATCTTAAGTAAACTACCCCTGTAATTTACATACAGTACAGGTATTGTAGTTTGGTTATGTTATGAGTTTAAAGTCTCTCTCTCTCTCTCTCTCTCTCTCTCTCTCTCTCTCTCTCTCTCTCTCTCTCTCTCTCTCTCTCTCTCTCTCTCTCTCTCTCTCTCTCTCTCTCTCTCTCTCTCTCTCTCTCTCTCTCTCTCTCTCTCTCTCTCTCTCTCTCTCTCTCTCTCTCTCTCTCTCTCTCTCTCTCTCTCTCTCTCTCTCTCTCTCTCTCTCTCTCTCTCTCTCTCTCTCTCTCTCTCTCTCTCTCTCTCTCTCTCTCTCTCTCTCTCTCTCTCTCTCTCTCTCTCTCTCTCTCTCTCTCTCTCTCTCTCTCTCTCTCTCTCTCTCTCTCTCTCTCTCTCTCTCTCTCTCTCTCTCTCTCTCTCTCTCTCTCTCTCTCTCTCTCTCTCTCTCTCTCTCTCTCTCTCTCTCTCTCTCTCTCTCTCTCTCTCTCTCTCTCTCTCTCTCTCTCTCTCTCTCTCTCTCTCTCTCTCTCTCTCTCTCTCTCTCTCTCTCTCTCTCTCTCTCTCTCTCTCTCTCTCTCTCTCTCTCTCTCTCTCTCTCTCTCTCTCTCTCTCTCTCTCTCTCTCTCTCTCTCTCTCTCTCTCTCTCTCTCTCTCTCTCTCTCTCTCTCTCTCTCTCTCTCTCTCTCTCTCTCTCTCTCTCTCTCTCTCTCTCTCTCTCTCTCTCTCTCTCTCTCTCTCTCTCTCTCTCTCTCTCTCTCTCTCTCTCTCTCTCTCTCTCTCTGTGTGCATTGCTACAGATATGAATATGAAAACTCATGAATACTAGTCTGATTTTAATCAGTGATCTTAATTCCATAATAAATTTTATGTTTTCAGTGTACAGTACTTACCTATATTACCAATGTCACCTCTGATACCTGGCTGTCCAGGTGCACCTGGGAACCCAGCATTTCCTGCATTACCTCGGGTACCCTGAAAATAAAATTGAAACGTCGTGCATGGATTCTTAAACAGTTTGATATCAATAAATTTTGATTACTACAGTACTTTGCTTTTAACACAGTCATACTAACTAAGAGACTTTTTTACTGGATTTAGTAGACAATGCCAACTGAAAACACAACACAGGCTTAAAGTAAGTTTGTTCTGTTCTATGGGGTAACAATAACACATAGTGAGCCTGACCAAGGCAACAGCCATTATTAGTCTTACTGTACAGAATATTTGCTTTATTCTCATTATTTCAGCATTTAAGTTAATTGGAAAAGTGATACCTCCATTTGCCTGAACAATTGGTACAGAGCACTTCTGGGAATGAGAGATTACTGGGTAACGAGACGACTCTCAAAGCTGGAAAAAATTCTCCATGGAATTTTCAGAGTACAGTACTGTACTGTACTGGGAAATTTATATTGGAAGTTCCGGAAATTGTGCATTACATCAGCTCTCGAACCCGGAAAAAATCCCCCATCCCCAGAATTTTTCTGGGTACTGTACTGGAATTTCCTCAGAATTTATCATAATGATGCATTATTTCATCTCTCAAAACCAGAAAAAAATTCCCCATCCTTGGAATTTTCTGTGTACTGTATTGGGAAATTTTCTCAGAATTGTCCAAAAATGTCCTTCGGAAAATCGTTCCCAAACCCAGAATTTTCTGGAAAATTCTGAGAAAATTTCAATTCCGGCTATGGGAGAGTTCCGGTTAAGAGGGATTCCAGCTAACAGAGATATTATTATTAGTGAAGAAAATTGTGATATCCTGAACAGTCTTTCTTCTTGGCTTAAAACTGAACTTTGTGCTTGGATCTATTTTCTTTGCCAGGTGCACAGTTGAAGGTTGTAAAATGTTCATATTCACGCATCAATAACTTTGTGACCAAATAAAAAAGCGATCAGTTTATCTGTACAGTGATATTAATCTCTTAGTGTGAGCAGTTTAAACCCTTGAGTTGTTAACAATCATTTTACTGTGAGTGATGTAGCCACTTAAGTATATCATGTACACAATATTAAATGGCACCATGGTGAGTGCATGTACCAGAGTGGGCACCATGGTGAGTGCATGTACCAGAGTGGGCACCATGGTGAGTGCATGTACCAGAGTGGGCACCATGGTGAGTGCATGTACCAGAGTGGGCACCATGGTGAGTGCATGTACCAGAGTGGGCACCATGGTGAGTGCATGTACCAGAGTGGGCACCATGGTGAGTCATGTGCAGAGTGGGCTTTCATGGTGAGTGTATGTGCAGTGGGCACCATGGTGAGTGCGTGCACCAGTGGGGCACCATGGTGAGTGCATGTACCAGAGTGGGCACCATGGTGAGTGCGTGCACCATAGTGGGCACCATGGTGAGTGCATGTACCAGAGTGGGCACCATGGTGAGTGCATGTACCAGAGTGGGCACCATGGTGAGTGCATGTACCAGAGTGGGCACCATGGTGAGTGCATGCACCAGAGTGGGCACCATGGTGAGTGCATATACCATGGGTTCACCATCCCTGCACTAGAATGTTCCATTTATTTCACCCACAATCCCCAGAGTTCTGTAGCTGAAATATGCTGTGTACAATACTGTACACACTGTTCTTGCATGAATCATCCTTGGTACAGTATGGTACAAGGGTATTTGCAATTTTTATTTATTTTTTAATTATAAACAATTCACCTATGAATTCAGCTTTACAGAGGCTAGCATTTGCAAGGAATGACTGCATGTTTTTACTAAATTTAGATGTTAATGAAAATGAATCAAATGGTTAGTGGGCAACATAACCTGTAAACCAGGAATTCCTTGGGCACCAGGAAGGCCTGGAGTGCCAACAATTCCTGGTGCTCCAAGCTGGCCTGATAGTCCTTGGAAGCCATCAATGCCACGTTCTCCTTTAATTCCTCTGGCACCTGGGCGCTGCGAGAGACCTTGGATACCACGGTCACCAACTTCACCTTTTGGACTGTGAAGACAAAGTTGTACAATATACTGAATAACCATTTCAGTCCATTACAAGATAGCATGATGTTGACTGGGGGAAATTAAGTTAAAATTTTTCAAAATGTTGAGACTGATTGCTCCGTCATAAACTTCCCAATATATAAGTGATGATATTCCAAAAATTACGAAAAAGACATTCCCACTTACCCAACCAGACCAGGATTGCCTGGGAATCCTTCTGGACCTCTCAAAGAACCTTTGTCTCCTGGAAGTCCAACAGGACCTTGCAGACCAGGTAATCCAGTTCTTCCAGGAGCACCAGGGAACCCTGTAAGATGTTAATTTTATCTTTGTGAAAACACCAAAGGTAAAACTTAACCTCATTTTTAACATACACCCATACAATACATTCATCATTGTGCTATTAATCCATCCTCATTTGGCTTCCTCTCCTTCACTGTTGAACTCTTCATTAGGTCTATTATTCTTGTGTACACCAAAACAAGTGGCAACATAATGTCCACCTCTACATGTGGAAAAACTAAATGTTTATTTTTGTTTATTTATAGAATAAATTTTCTTAACAAAATATACTGCAGACTTTAAGGTTTCTTCCCAAGGAATTTCTAATTATTCAACTCTGCCTCGTGTAACTTCCTCTCCATAAAGTTATTCCTCCTGTAATCATCCCTCTACTAGTTCACATCTAATGGACCCTTGATATAATGGACTTTCCCCTCTATAAAGTCCATTAAATAGAGGTCTTAAATCGAATGGACCCTCAATATAAGGGACTTTCCCCTCTCTATAATATGTTAAATAGAAGTTTCTCTGTACTGTACCGTTATCGCCTCGGTCTCCAGTAATTCCGGGGCGGCTGATACCAGGGGCTCCTCTGCGTCCATCAGGGCCGTCTCTACCGAAATTTCCTGGTTGACCTTTATGTCCACGAATGCCTGGTCGACCTGCTCCACCTGGACGACCAATCATGCCTTCTTCTCCTGCTCCACCTTTCCTCCCTGGCAGTCCTGTACCATGATATATTTAACATAAGTACATGTATTTGATATAAACCTAATTGTGCGATGATATATTTTATAATTATTTGATATAAACATTATTGGAGCATGATATATTTTAATATAAGTATTTGATGTCAATATAATGGTGCAAATAAAGTATGGTATGTAATGTTAAGAGAAAATTCTACACAAAGACATGTTTGTGTTTGAAGGGAAATGGGTTTTAGATCATACATGAAGGCAGGAATATAATTACTATCACAATAAATGTCAAAAATAGAGTTAAGTACATGCAAAGTTATGATGTGGAAAAGAGTTTAAAGAAATACATAATGTATCTGCTTTATAAGTTACAGTTACATAAGGTGCTATAATTCTGTAGTACTGTAGTATATTTTAGATTACCTAAACTACAGGATCCATTATATTCTCAAAGCTTCTTGGTATACTGTAGACTATAAAATGTTCACATGCATTTATGTCCCACTTTTTTACTAGGCAAGCCTACAGGTTTTCCCGTCGCTATCACTATTTTGCTGCCATTTTCCAGGCTTGTGTGGGTTAGCCCTGATTACCTGATGGCAACTCTCCCACATTATTTTCATCAGTTTCTTAACTCTGATATAATTTTTTACAAACCTCTTTCCGTGTCATTCTTGGCCTCCCATTGGCTCTTCTCTACACATTCAATCTCGCACATATCTTGATACACGCCCACACTATCTTAACCTGCCTCTACACACAACCTCACTAACACTCAGCCACCCTCTTAGTGCTCACAAGGTTTCCTGTCTCAATGTCACATTACACATTTATATCGCTGTTCTCATTTCAGCTTGCTCAGGCTTCGGTATTTTAACTCCTTTTAACTGCCCATGTTTCACTGCTATACAACATCACACTTCTCACACTGGTTGCATACATCTTTCCTTTCACACTAAGAGAAGGTCATCTTGCCATCAATAGAGGCAACAGCCCCCAAACTATTTCCAGACGCGACACCACCACCACTAATTATGACACTCAGGTAGCAGAACTTATCAATACAATCCAGGGATACAGTACAGTACAGTACAGTACATTACATCCCTAATGCCGAGTTTTTGCAGCCTTGCTAAGGTCACATGATTACCTGCTCATACAACACACTTAGAGTCAGCAACATCCAGACTCACAATGCTGTACACAAGTGTAAGACTTAACTGAATGGACATGAGATGGGAAGGATTAAAATTGTTTGAATTTGGGTGAAGTGACTGATTTTAATCACCTATTCAAACATTACTATAGTATAAACAAGATTTGTAATACATTACGTGTACTCTATCACCAAAAGGTGACCTTTTCCTCGTAATCACAATGTTATCACAGTTTTTATTTTTTATTATTTATTTTTTAAAAATTCCCAATGTCATTTGAAATGTATTTTATCCATGCTGATGGCTCCTTTAGTAATTGTTTTAAAAGATGCTGTTGGGGCAAAAGGTATAAAGGCAGATCAAGTCAAATATTAACTTGCAGATTGAGTAAAAATGTGAAATTTTATATTGAATCAATATACTGTATTAACTGATAATTATGTAACAAACGAACACAAATAATGTTGACTCACTGTAATAATTTCATGAAGTACAGGGTATTGACATTTGGAAAAAAAAATTTGGTTTTGAAAAAGTGAGTACTGTATTAAAGAAAATAATGATAAGATGAGACATGATTGTGTGCACCAGTATGATAAAGATCAGACCTTCTGGGCCCCTCCGTCCTCTGACGCCAAGATCACCACGGAAGCCCGGTCGTCCAGGTTGGCCACGATAACCTGGCTGTCCAATATCACCAACTGACCCCTGAGTGAAGTAGAATATACTGTATAGTCAATTCATTACATATTTACAAAACACAGTACAGTACTATATTTTGATTATGCTAAGTCTGAAAAGTCTTAAAATTTCACTTTCACAACAAAATAAAGACAATCTCTTACAGCAGCTAATGTCATTTTAGATTATCCATTTATTCTATCACCTTAACTTTAATCAATGACTAAATGGGATGGAATGAGTGTGGACCTATCTGTCTTGGCTTCACCTGCTGCAACTGAATTAAGTACAAATATTTACTGTTTACTTATGTTGGTGCATCTTTCAAGATTTGGTGAAGGTTGGTCCACACTGTCTTTGAAATGTGCTTATAGGATCACAAAGTCTTTGAGGTTTATGATGCAAGAATTTAAATTTGTAGCAACAAATAAGTTGGTTTCATGGGGCTGAGAGTAATTGTGCCTGTTTAAAACAGTTTCATTATGAAACAGTGAAATCCCTTGCTTGTTCCTGAACAACTGGTTCAGGGACAATATAGGAATCAGGAGTCACACATTCCAAGTGTCTGACAACTCAAGAGTTCTTGATGCAGGTGTGTCCATATCATCTCCTGTTTATGAGTTATTGTTTACTCTACTATGGATAAAACTGGAGGACCCTTAAGGGTGCCAGTGAGGTTGTATTAGGATGAATAATAAGATTAATCTGGCTCTTACAACTTATTTATCCTTCTATCTGAGTTACGTCCCCAACAGGTTCACTGGGGAACTCAATATACTGGGGACATGTACTACAGTACATCTAATTGAAGGTTTGATAAATTCTCCTCATTGCTGCATGATCTTGAAGCTGAAGCCATCCAAGCTATCTCTACAATAGTGGCCTACCAGGGTGTGATTTCCTCTCCTGATTCAGTTGTGTTGACTCCTATTCAACTTCTCTCTCCATTATTGAGTCACAGAGGGTGGGGATATGGCCTCTTGTCTTTGTCCTCAATTTCACAAATTTATCCTGTTACTCTTGGTTCCTAATTTTTGGGGTTAATTATTGAAGGCAGGTCTGAGTATGGAGTCCCTGGTTTTTGTGGTTGATAATGTACTATATACAGTATATCAATTGGCACTCTGACTTTTCCTGGGGGTGCCATTTGAGCCGTGGAGAAAAAGTGTTGCACAGCATCATGACTTGTCACACCAGTATCTCAGAGCAAACTGTGCCATAGTTTAGGTACCCAGAAAAACTTGGGTGTGCACAGACTTGGGTCATTCCTAACTACGTCTATTATGGAATAAATTTTTAATATCAAACCTTTATTTCTTACATTAATTATATCTCATCTTCCACTCTTAGCTCTGCTTTCCTCCTCCCTCCCTTATACTCAGTCTCTCTTTCTTCTCTTTAACCTCCCTTTGAGTTTTCTCCCTCTAATTCCTTTCTTTCTTCCTTCCTTCCTTCCCATTTCACTTTCTCCTTCACCTTGATCTTTTAGTTCATTCCATTTCATTTTTAATTTTTTCCCCTCATTCCCTCAGCTCTTCTCTTAGACTCTTTTCTCTCTTGTGTTTCACTTCTTTCATCTTATTTCAGCCTATTTTCTCTCTCTAATTTTACATTTCTCTGTTTCCACAGACAACTAAGAGTACAGTACCTTGATCCCTGAGATCCCAGGTAATCCATCTCGACCAGGATCTCCGGGGCGTCCTGGTCGACCAACTTCTCCATTTTCAGCTGGCATTCCACCAATGGTTTTGCCGATTGGTCCACGATCACCCGGTCGACCAGTGAAGCCTTTCCGCCCTAATCTGCCCGGCAGACCATGACTACCAGGGTCACCAGGTAAACCTGTACAAAGAAACCATTTGTATTGAAAATGTTAATGGTAAATTGTTTATATTATTTTGCTTTAATGTTATAAAGATGCTGTCATTTACAAATTTTCATATAGGTATGGGGTCTAACTTGACAGCTATTGTATCTAAACTACAGTAGATTGGATTGTAAGAGCCTGCACAGTGTTGTATTAGTCACTGAAGCCAACTCATCCCTGTGATATAAACTTGTAGACAACGTACAGTAATCAGTCCCTGACAATAGAGTCGACCAAATATTATAACCTTATTGTAAAGTTCAGTCTGCTTTGGACCATCTTCAGATAATAAACAAACAAAATCTTTTCATAAGCTTTTGAGGCCCACTGACCCAGGAGCAGCTTCACTACATCACTCAGTCAGGTGCTGGGCTGTCTCGTGCAGCCTTCATTGTGTTCCAACTTGGTTAATACTTATATAACTATCTTATTCTTTATTGTTGATGACTGTTGTATGAACTAGTTGTTGAAGTGTAGTACAGTAATACATTATAACAACAAAGACCAACACCGGTGTGAGTTTTAGCAACATTTGACAGATTTATGAATATATTTCCTGACTTGATAAGAGAATTTTCACCCTTGTCTGTGGCCTGCTTTCAGCTTAAAATCTTCACTACAACCTCAGCTCTAGTACAGATGACTCTTTGATGAATTCTTGATCATTCTTCTTTCAAAATAAATACTTAATTTTCCTTGTTCAAAGCATAACAATTTGGTATAGTTTTGGACAGCTGTTATTTGATAAATCGGTAAATGTGTCATCATATCAAACAGGAATATTGTGTCCTAGTACATTGTGTGTCTCTTGTCATATATAATCTTGACACTGCAGGAGATATACTGTACTCAGAACAAGGCTGTGATTTTTGACATCCCTCTAACCCTGACCCTGGACATACACACTGGAATTTAGTGTTCTGCACTTCTTATAGTGATTAAACATATACAAGTGATGATCTAACAAAATGTATCTTATGTTCTTCATTATACTGGCAGGTGTGGGTGGTCACAGGTGCATGATATAATCATTAATAATTCAGATAATGTCACCTTGTGCCAACAAATAAAATAGAGTAAGATCTAAGGGAGCACAAGATAATTATGAAGTGCTCCCCATTGGCTGAGTATGAAAAGGCACACTGTGATTGGGTAACAGGCTCTGTCATGGCTGCCTCACCTCTGGTCACAGGAGAGAGACTGCTTTTTGGTGATGTCATGGGTTTCACTCACTAGCCCTATGAGACAAAATTTCCACCAGCTAAAATTATAGTTTTCCATTTGGGCCTTAAGCCCATATTACACTATTATGATCAATCACTACTTGATTAACCCCAAAAAAAAAAAAAAAAAAAATATATATATATATATATATATATATATATATATATATATATATATATATATATATATATATATATATATATATATATATATATATATATATATATATATATATATATATATATATATATATATATATATATATATATATATATATATATATATATATATATATATATTTCATAAATCACAATGTAACGCTTTTTGCATATACGCTGCCTTTTGCCAGAGCTGAACTTTCACTTAACACGGATTTTTTCCACATATACGTGAGTGTCCTGCCCGAGATGCTATTTTTAGATTTTGGCCCACGCGCTCACGCACTCACCCGCCTGCCCGCCTGCCTGCCTGCCTCCCTCCTCCCTCCGCTTGGGCAAGCCGTAAGGCTATGAGTGTGTGTCTTGTTAAAGTATCATCAATTTTTCATATAACGACGGGATCAGGATGGTTATGACATCCTTACCCTGCTGCTAGCTGTAATTGGCTTAAAGTATTATGACGTGACCACCCCGGGGAGGGAGGGAGGGAGGGAGGGAGGAGAGACGATGCTTGACCTAGCTGCGGCAGTTTGATCCCTCAAGGCCACACCGTGTAAACGCGCATCCATTGTTCCGTAAAATGGCTTCCGCCGGACCACCACCGCCCCCAGAGAGAGACCTTTCCTTACCTGGACCCAGCGGCACTAAGCCAAAGAAGATACGACGTTCATTAAGCTACGAGGTGAAGTACCAAATTGTTCAAGATTTGGAGAAAGGAAGACGGCAAGTTGATCTCACGCGCCAGCATGGCGTCAACGAATCTACGATTCGTACGATCAAGAAGGATGCAGCCAAGATCAAAGAGCACATGAAAATCACAAAGTCTGCAGGTGCTTCATCTATCAGGTATTGCCAGAACAGGGTGCTGGCAAAAGTGGAAAATTTGCTGGTGAGTTATTTGGTGCGTCAGGCGCGACGCAACATGGCGGTGGACACGCGCTCAGTGCAGGAGTACGCACGTGAGCTATACGCAGCAGTGTCACGTAAACTGGGAATTGCAGAGCCCAAACCCTTCAATGCTTCCTCTGGTTGGCTGCATAGGTTTAAGAAGAGGAACAAGATCACCAACATCAACATTGGTGGTGAGGAAGCGAGTGCTGACCGTGTGGCGGCTAGAGATTTTCCTCCGTTTTTACGTGAGATTATGGAGGAAGGACAGTACAGTGACGACCAGGTGTTTAACATGGACGAATCTGGTCTTTTCTGGAAAAAGTTACCTTCCAAGACCTTCGTTGTCCAGTCTGCCAGCAAGGTAAGGGGTCGGAAGTTGCAGAAGGAACGCATCACCGTCCTGTTTACCACCAATGCCTCCGGTACCTGTAAACCAAAGTTATCGGTGATTCACACAGCCCGCAAGCCGCACGCCTACAAGAATATGGACATGAACAAGCTTAATGTCCACTGGCTAACCGCACGTAAGGCGTGGATGTCCTCTTCTCTGTCCCTCTTCTGGTTTGACAACTGTTTTGTTCCCGACGTGAAGAAATTCTGCGAGCAACAGAATGTTCCATTCAATATTTTGTTGCTCCTTGACAACGCACCTGGACACTCGCCCCTACTTATGGATCGTCACCCCAACGTAAAAGTGGTCTTCCTTCCTCCCAACACTACGTCATTAATCCAGCCCATGGACCAGGAGTTGATCTGCAATGTGAAAGCTGCGTACTCTGCAAAGAAGTTCAAGCTCCTGAACGACTCTACCAACACCAAGGATGAGTTGCGTAAGCTGGGTGACACCGACAGCGAGAGCAAAAGCGACGAGGACAAGGAACAAGAGGCGGTGACTCAAGAACTTCTCGTCAAACAATTTTGGAAGAAGTTTAACGTTAAACAAGCTGTAGACTTCTTGGTGGAGGCATGGGATCTGCTGACTATTGCTACGATTCGTCACGCATGGAGACATGTGTTGCATGGCATACCAGGTGAGAGGAGGAGTGAACCTGTGACTGGTCAGGTTCAGACTGTTGCAGTAGCAGTGGACCTTGCCAGAGAAGCTGCGCTCAATATTACAGCTGAAGGCTTCTCCGAGACCACCAACGAAGACATCCTGGAGGTGATCAAAGATCCTGAAGTGACTGCCGACGAGATGTTGGAAGAAGAACACGCCAGTGAAGAGGAGGAAGAAGGTGCGTCATTCTCCGAAGAACCTAGTTTAAGTCATAGTGATATTAAGTGTGCCATAGAGTTTGCAGAAAAAATTAAGTCCGTCCTTTCCCGCGACAATGACGATGAACGCTATGAAGTCTTCCATACCCGACTGGTGCAGGCTATGGAGCCGTACATCACGGTGTATCATGGCAACATCAAAGCCAGCCGTCAGCAAAGCATAACCGAGTTCTTCGCCCGCAACCCACCACAGCCAGCCCAAGCCAGTGATAGTGAAATTGAAGTTGACTTTGAGGGATTTGTCAGGGAAGCCCTGACAACTGTAAGTGACAGTGATGCTGATTCACCTAGTAATGGTGATTCACCTGAGGGCCAGTAATCTGCCCTCTGCCTCGGAACCAGCCTCCATCCCCGTATGCCGACCCATCTCTTCTACTACCGTAAGTGTTCCACAAAATTTTTCGTTTTTTAACCTATTCTTTATTTTTCCTATGTTAACCTTTATCTTTCCTAACCTAACCTCTTCTATATTACTTGTTTTTTCATACCATCATAAAGTTAAGATAGAATTTTTACTACAACATAGTTATGTGTCGTCAAAAAGTGGAGTTTGGGGGTCGGGCTGGTTTCTATTGGAATTAATCCCATATGTTCTGTTGTTCACTTAACGCGGGACCCTCTGGGTTCAATTGACCGCGTTAAGTGGGGTACAACTGTATATATATATATATATATATATATATATATATATATATATATATATATATATATATATATATATATATATATATATATATATATATATATATATATATATATATATATATATATATATAATGCAGAATTCTATTTTTGCATTGTTCACAATTGCCATGCTGTACAGTACTGTTGTTCAGTCAGCTGATAAATTTGGAATCTTCAATAAATGACCTATGGCCTCAATTGGACCCATTATTGGTTTCCTGAGCAAGTACTGTACTTGTATTGAAAGAAGTTAATTGGTTGCCTTTCCTTTTGATTGTTAATACTGTATGTATATATTAATCAAATTCTGTGGTATGTAATGGTTACTTAGGAATCCAAAAGTGGGGAGAGCTGAGTGAATATGTTAATTAATGTGTTACTCCTCACCTCTGTTTCCAAATCTTCCAGGTATGCCAGCTTCACCCTTTGGTCCAGGTAATCCTGGAAGACCTGCACGACCCACAACTCTCCCTCCGTGTGGTCCTGGGAGGCCCACTTCACCCACGTCACCTTGATTTCCTCTGGTTCCAGGCAGACCCATCATCCCCATTGAACCCTGTTGTAATGAAGTGCCTCTTATTGTGGTAAGTGATCATATTTCATTATGAAAGTCAACATAAGTACATTACAGTATTTTAAACACATGGAAAAACTGTTTATTTGATTTAAAGTCTGAAAATTCAGATGACAGTCAATATAGTTTATGGATTAATTTAAACCTTGTCAAAACCTATAGTACTACAGTACAGTTTGGTGAATATTCTCTCACACTTTCATTCTAGCATCTTTTTCATTTATTGTTATTGACCTTCATCTTCATACCATTTTGCATGACTTTTATTTTGATCAAGCTTTCCATAGATATAAAGATCAATTAAATTTAATGAGAATAAAAGCCTTATAGTGGGTGATCAAATGGTTAAGGTCATGATTACAATACTGTACTGTACCTTTCGTCCAACTTTGCCGGGTGCGCCAAATCTACCTGGGAGACCAACGGGTCCAACACGACCTTTGGCTCCCGTGTAGTTGATGCCGGGCAATCCAGGTGACCCTGTTAATCCTTGTATTCCTGGTAGACCATTTTGTCCAACATCACCTTCCTTACCTGAAGAGATGGAAGAAAATATATTGTGTAGTAACAGTTGTAATTATTACATATACTGAATTCAGTTTGGTCTCTCTTAACCAGATTAATTAACACTGTACTGAACATGGCCAGTCTGGTTAAAACAAAATTCTGTCTTAACTTGAAACTTTAAATTTGCTTGAGAATGTTGTTAAGCATTTAAATTTTGCTGCAAATTCTAACTGTGTGTTGTTCTTAGACTGTCTTGTAATGCACAGTCAACACAACTCCACAAACACCTAAGAGCTGATAGTGTAGTATGATGTTAAGTCACTGCTCTCATTCTGTGAGCTAGACCCACTTGATGACTTTATTACAATCATCCCGGTAGCCCACTCAGCTGATGTGTCGGTAATTATTCAGTAGTGTCCTTGTATGGGACTCTATACAGTATTGATTTTTATATGGGGAGATAGAGAAAACGGATACTTTATTCTATAGCTTTTCCATCTTATATATATATATATTTTTGAATATATTTAAAAATTTCAATTTCAGTTATAAAAAAGGAAATTTTGATTACACAAAGTGGGCAGAGCTTTGAAGCAGAAGGAAACTTTGGGGGTAAAAACCACACAAAAAACAAGCTAAACTTAACATAACCTGCCTTATACAGATAACTTTAGGAACAGTTGCCCTGGTTAAGTGAGAAGTGGATCATCAGCTCATATGGGGCACTGCCAGACAGCACTTTACAGGCCAAATATGTAATTTTGCCTTCAGATTTAATTCCTATACCAAATAATTAAGTTACATTCTGTCTTAACTCTTGATAACTTCCCAATCAATTAAGTACTTGAAAACATTCCAGTCATTCAAAAGAAACTAGAATGGAATGAGTTACTAAGATTTATTTAGCTGTAAAGTAAACTTGTACAGTAGAGCAATTTAATAATGTCACTTAGGAGAGTTGTTTATCTAAATTTACATAAATATGATGAAAACTATGAAGTTTGGCCTTTAATATGACTCATAAGCCAAGCTGAAGGCAGTCATCTAATAATGTCTTCCAAAACTCATTAACCATTTACAAATAACACGACTCAAGTGTTATCATGAATGTAGAATTTGTTGTTTGACTGTACTGCACTGTACTGTACTGTACTGTACTGTACTGTACTGTACTGTACTGTACTGTACTGTACTGCACTGCACTGCACTGTACTGTACTGTACTGCACTGCACTGCACTGCACTGCACTGCACTGCACTGCACTGCACTGTACTGTACTGTACTGTACTGCACTGTACTGTACTGTACTGTACTGTACTGTACTGTACTGTACTGTACTGCTGCATAAAAATCTCTGGGAGTAAACTAAATCAGTCAGTGAATTAAAATAAAAAGAGCTTCCTTGGGTTTGCATTTGTTTTCTTTATTTGAGGCCACTGCAGTAGTAAGGGCACAAGTGACACTTTTTAAAAATAGAGAAAAGGCAATTATAGTTTGGTAAACATTAAAACATGAATATCTTTGGAACTAACCATACGATTTATCCAACCATAAATCGTATGGTTGGTTCCAAAGATATTCACATTTTATTGTTTACCAAACTTTAATTGCCTTTTCTCTATTTTTAAAAATTGTCACTTGTGCCCTTACTACTGCAGTGGCCTCATTTGGTAGCTACTGTATATGGATTTCCTCATTAATAATTATAGTACTGTAATTGTTGCTGCAAAGTTCCTCAAAAAAATATTAAATTTCTGTCACCCAAAACTTCAAAACCAATGATTAATATCCAGATGAAAGGAACGAATATTATTTGGCAAGCCTAGCTTTAGGTCATGACTAAGAAAGAGTGACAGAATCTCTTATGGCACAATTAACTTCCAATAAACATTTAAAGATTGAATGAATTAAGCAAATGACACAAAGTTATTGCAGCTCGGTGGAAGTAAAAGTCAGCTTAACATACTAGTTGCTAATGAACAACAGCAACCTTTCACTGAGATGTAGTTTAAACTTGCCTGATCACTCACTTCAATGCCTTTGTAACTCAGGTAACTGTGATTAATACTGTGTGGTAAACCCCAGTGACGAGATTACAATATGAACATATAAAATTCCTAACACTTATACTGTACTAGACAGTATTGGCACCAGTAGGTCGCATCTGATCTTATGAAAGCCAGAGAATGAGGAAATGCTGTGAATCTAGTGACTCACAGGTCCTGGTAGCTGATGGTAAGGTGATCTGTAAAGTCTATTTTATAATAGGACAAGAGCAATAAATTTGGTCAAAACAGTTGGGTTTTGAGTCTGTCACGGGTTCAAAGAAGTCATAAATCAACTGAGTGGAAGAGCCTTATATAATGAAACATTATCTAGGTATTTTTTTTAGCTTTGTGCACCAGCCATTCAACTACTGAACATTTTCCATCAGATAAAGCCCCAGATAAGATGCTAGATGTTTAGTGAGCAGATGTTGATGCATCACATTATTCCTCCTCTGAATCATAAAATGATTTTCATTCATCTGTCTTCCATTTACAAAGTGTGCAGACAAGAAAGAACAAAATAAATACTGTATAACTAAATATTGAAATATGAACAACAAACCTTTTACACCAAAATCTCCATGACCAGAGAAGGTTCCATTTATTCCAGGTGGACCACGGAAACCTATTTCACCTGGGAAGCCTTTCACACCCTGAAACACAAAGGTAAGATTTAGTTATCTGATTAATTATTTTACCTTCATGACCTGAGTTATTGGTGTATATAAAGTAATGATATGTGTCTTTAGTCATCTCCTTAGGGTTCTTTCTTGTATTTCTTCAGTAAATAAAAATCAGGAATTGAGGTACAAAATAAACTCTTATGGCAGTGAAGAGCAACAAGTGACCTATAGTCCTGCTAGTACTGTACAGTAATGTTCATAGAGATAGCAGTTGTTGCAGATGATATGTCTGTACTCTCTCTCTTACCCAGTTGAAACAACTGCTAAATTAGGATTTAATCACTATCTCAGGAACCACTGAGACAACAGTTCAGGAGTTCTTCTGATTCTCCAGTTTACTTGCCACAATTCCCAACCTGACCAACAGGGATTTCAAACTTTACCTTTCTGCCATAAAATGAGATTTCACAACTCAATCTCAGGTATGGTCTATGGAGCCTCAAGTGTTAAGAATTGGGAGGGGAAGTGTCTTTAGTGGAAGATGGAAAAGAGGGAAATTGGGCAAAAAAGGTTAAGAACCTCTGTCCTAGTTCCTCACAGGTGCATTGTGCTGCTCTATCACATGTAGAGGTCATTTATGAATGTGTTGAATTTGTAAATTTGACATTTAAAAATGTAATTTCTATTTTTTTTCACCCATTGTGTACGAGGGGCCTCTCTGTGCTGAATAAAATCATCTTGCATTAGTCAAACGAAATATTAAAAGTGACATACAGTACTTAAAGTGTTTATAGAAATTAAGTAGATGAGGAAACTAAAACTTTAAAGATACTCAAGAGACAAATATCCCACACTCTCCCTCCATCAAATTCTCCATCACTGAAGACTAAGTTAAGGTCCTTGTTATTCCAAGACTTGGAAAATGTAAATACCTTTATGGTAACACGGCAGTAAAGTTAAATTAACCCCGGGGCTTCGGGCTATGGTCGGCAACCCCCTTTTGTGGGTATATTTGGGAACATTTAAAAACAAATAAAAAGCAAATCTAGTCTTACAAACTGGCCATGCATAAAATAAACAGGAAATGAATAAATGTCCTAACCACAGGTTGGCAACACCTGGGCTAGGAAGAGTCAAGCATGTTCATGAAGTGGCATGTGTGTGTGTGTGTGATTCAATAGTAATGAGGTAAATGACACTAATTTGAAGGTGATATGGATACAGGACACTTGTTTTATTACTATTTACACTCTTAACAATCATCCTTACTGCTCCAGTAATTGATCACAATCCCCTGTACTAGACTTTTGCTTGGGGGTTGGGAGGGGGGGGGTGGTAGAAACATAGGGTGAAGTCCAAGGGCAAGATTCCTACATCACAAAGACTGAGAAGTTACTGAGAAAAGTCTGGGAGGCTTTCATGTGTGAGTGAGTAAAAAATAATTACATACTTGGCAACATAATCTAGCCAAGCACGCTCTTTCTATTCAAATAGGCCCGTGAAAGATCAAAATGTCATGTGACGTGACCCTAAGCACTACTGACACACGTCATTGCATGTGACCTGAACCATAAGGGTTAAAGTAACAAGTGAAGCTGGAATGATATAATATGTATGGAGTAAATAACAAAGAAAATATGTCTAAGATATGTTGAAGTTAAGAGTCAAAGAAGTAAGAAGCTGACTGAGAGTGAAGAGTCCTTATGAAGCACTGGGGGTAGAGAGAAAGTAGAGCAAAGACTTGAGAATTGCCCGAGAAATAACTAAGAAAATATAGAATAATTACAGTAATTTAATAAAAAAAAAATCATCACAGCATTAATAAAACACACTTACCGTCCGTCCAGGAGTTCCATCAAAACCACTAATTCCTGGACGTCCAACAGCGCCAATTATTCCCTTCACTCCTGGAGGACCTTCATATCCTGGAGGTCCAGGCTGTCCTTGACGACCTGCCACCAAGAGTAATCATTGTTCACGGTAGTCTTTAACAGCCTAACTACTAATTTAAGATCTAAATTTTCACAGCTTTGTAAGCAAATATCCTCTAAAATTAGTAGAAATTTGCCACCAATAATCTACTTTATAGTTTTTACTAAAAGAAATAAATTACAATACTGTATAGTACAATCAGTCTTTGATGATAATTCCCTTCCCAGTTACAATGGAGATAAAATCCAAAAATGTCACACTGGAGAAACAGAACCTGATATATACCACTTATAGGAAACATTATCAAGAGAGCAGGTCTGCTGTTTAGAGGGGCATAATTTGTAGTTGGCAGTCTTTACTATATGAAAAAGGGCCTTGCTTGCCACTTCCATGGGGAGTCAAGAACCTGTGTGAATTGAAGTCAGTTTAGGTCTGGTTGTATGACGGGGAAAGGTGTAAAGCCTGGAGCTTTTGCTGGAACTGGTACAAGGTTGTGAGTTTTAATCCCCTATGGTTTTCCCACGGTTGGGTAAATTAGTGACACAAATAATTTCATGTGTATAGGCAAATTTGCATTGGATGAGCTACTACTGTACAGTATTGTACTTTGCATAAATCTGTGTGTGCGTGTGTACTGTATGTGGTCAATAGGGGGTATCATGGAAGGGCTTTCTTCTTCATTTATTTTTACTCAGTCATATTCACACACAATCCTACATACAGAAAGTATAAAAAGAAAAAAAAAATATCCCACTATGAAGTTGTGTGGTGGTTGCTAGAAAAGGTAGCAGGGCAGCGTCTCAACTGGGATACGTTGCTAAGGCTAGTGTTAAGGTGACCACCATCCTTGAGGTTGTGACGTAGTGTGTACCGTACACTAACTTGTATAATTTATATTCTTTTTATGCATTTATTACAGCTTTTTATATGCTTTTGTTATTGTTATTTATATGCCCACAATTTTAAGTTTTAATGTAACAGTTTACAGATAAAGATAGTTTTAAGGGTTTATCTAGTGATCTGAACAGAGGCTTCACAGCCAGTTACAGAGGATGTTGTGCGTGTACAATATTGAGTACAGATGCTCCTCTACTTACAAATGGGTTATGTTCCTGAGACTTGTTCCCAAGTCCATTTGTTTGCAGGTCCAACTGTGCTCTTGCAGATATGGAACATATTTAATAAAAATGAACAATAAGGATGTGCAGTACAGTACAGCAATTACCCTGCAGTACAACCTTAAAACTTGGCATAATTTTCTCCCCTTTTGCAGTGTATATTGTATCAGGAGTTTTCTTTCCAATATAATCCTGTCTCATCCACATTAAACACCTGCCTGGCAAGTAACCCCCCCCCCCCAATGATGATGTTTGTCTTTGAAAGTTGGTGAGTAGAATGTTGGTAAGTAGAGAAGCACCTGTAAC
>NW_024755060.1:428530-436030 GCF_018991925.1 Homarus americanus | reverse complement strand
AAAAGAACATAGACTTACATTTGATTTAGAACAATGATATTATATGGATTGAATACATTTGCATAAAGAAATGTAAAATTGTACTGGTGTGTTTGGGGGAGGTGTACAGTACTGGTGTGTTTGGGAGGAGGGAGGTACAGTACTGGTGTGTTTGGGTAGGTGTGTACAGTACTGGTATGTTTGGGGGGGTGTACAGTACTGGTGTGTTTGGGGAGAGGGGTGTACAGCACTGGTGTGTTTGGGGAGGGGTGTACAGTACTGGTGTAGTTTGGGGAGAGTGTGTGTTAGTACTGGTGTGTTTTGGGGGGGGAGGGTGTATAGTACTGGTGTGTGTTTGGGGAGAGGGTGTACAGTGTGTTTGGGGGGAGGGGTGCACAGCACTGGTGTGTTTGGGGGAGGGGTGCATGTACTGGTGTGTTTGGTGGAGGTGCAGCACTGGTGTGGGTTTTGGTGGGAGGGGCACAGCACTGGTGTGTTTGGGGGGGAGGTGTTAGCACTGGTGTGTTTGGGGGAGGGTAGTAATTGGTGTTTGGGGGAGAGGTGTGGCCAGCACTGGTGTGTTTGGGGGAGGGTGTACAGTACTGGTGTGTTTAAAGAGGGTGTATAGTACTGGTGTGTTTGGGGAGCAGGGCACAGTACCGCGTGTAGCAGGGTGCACAGTACTGGTGTGTTTGGGGAGGGGCACAGTACTGTGTGTGGGAGCCAGAGGTGTGTGTAGTACTGGCGTGTTTGGGGGAGGTGTGTAGTAATTGGTGTATTTGGGGAGGTGTGTAATGCAGTACAGTACTGGTGTGTTTGGGGGAGGGTGTGGGCACTGGTGTGTTTGGGGAGGGTGTACAGTACTGGTGTGTTTGGGGAGGTGTGTACAGCACTGGTGTGTTTTGGGGGAGGGGTGTACAGTACTGGTGTGTTTTGGGGGTGTACAGTACTGGTGTGTTGGGGAGAGGGTGCACAGCAACATGTGTTTGGGGAGGCAGCACTGGTGTGTTTGGGGGAGGTGCACTGGGTACGAGGTGTGTTTGGGAGAGGGGTGCACTGGTACCGGTGTGTTTGTGGGAGGGTGCACAGCACTGGTGTGTCGGTGGGAGGTACAAATGGTGTCCAGAGGGTGCACAGTACTGTGGCCAGAGAGGGTATAGTACTGGCACAGCAACAGAGGTACAGCATCAGGTTTGGGGAGGGTGTACTGTACTGGTTTAGGAGGTACAGTACTGGTGGTTGGGGAGGTACAGTACAGCACGGTGGGTTTGTGAGGGCACAGTCCTGGTGTTTTGGGGGTGTGTGTTTGGGGGAGAGGGCAGCACTGGTGTGGCTTGGGGGGAGGGGTGTACTGCACTGGTGTGTTTGGTGGGAGGGTGCACAGACTGGTGTTTGGAGTGGGCAGAAAGCAGTACTGGTGTCGGGGGGGAGGTGCAGTCCTATGTGTTTTGGGGGTACAGTACTGGTGTGTTTGGGGAGAGGGTGCACAGTCCTGGTGTGTTTTGGGGCAAAGAAAACAGGTTGGGAGGAGGTACAGTACTGCAAGCTGGGAAGGAGTGTACAGCACTGGTGTGTTTGGGGGAGGGGCAGCACTGGTCAGTTTTGGGGATGACAGCACTGGCGTGTTTTGTAGGTGTACAGTACTGGTGTGTTTGACACAACGGGGGAGGGGTACAGTACTGGTGTATGACAGAACAGTGGAGAGGGTACAGTACTGGTGTGCTTCAGGGGAGGTGTAAGTACAGTACTGGTGGCTTAGGAGGGGTGTACAGCACTGGTGTGTGTTTAGAGGTGTGACGGACAGTACTGGTGTTTCAGGAGGGGTGTGTACAGCAATTGGTGTGTTTGGGGAGGTACAGCACAGTACACACTGGTGTGTTTGGGGAGGGTACAGTACTGGTGCAAGTTTTGGGGGGGCAGTACTGGTGTGTTAAAACAACAACAACAAACAACCAAACACACAAACACACACAAACACACAAAACAAAACACACCCACACAAAAATGGGAGGAGGTACAGTACTGGTGTGTTTGGGGAGGGGTGTACAGTACTGGTGTGTGGAAGGGTGCACAGACTGGGTGTTTAAAGAGGGGTGCACAGTACTGGTGTGTTTGGGGAGGGGCACAGCACTGGTGTGTTTGGGGGAGGGTACAGCACTGGTGTGTTTGGGGGTACTGCCTCAAACATCAAGTAGCAATTTGGTAAGGGATGGATGCCCAATAGAATATTCAACATTGACAATTGTCTGATCTCTCCATGTTTTACTGTACAAGTATTTGTTAAAAAATAACCCTGTACCCGCATAAATTCACTATTGAAAGAGTCTAAAAATAAACTCATTGGCAATGCATTTATAAAAGCAACCTTGAAGCCTGAAGCAACGAGGTTTTGAGAGCTTTAAGCTTATTAGGAGCCCAGGTAAAACCACATAAAAAGCCTTTACCTTCCTGCCCTCCATCAAAACCTGGTCTCTTGCTCCTGGTTTGAAGGCAATCCTGGAGTCCTACTGTCACTGATGCCACCTTCCCATCTTCCCTTATTACCACACGGCTTCCTGTTAAAAAGACATACTGTATAGCCAAGTTCCTGCCCATCACTAACAAAAAATACTAGTTCCTTTATGAAACCCAAATCACATAAAATTTAATTGGTTTTCTGCAAACTTTATATAATGTATAATAAAAGCTTCCCAACCCCTCAGGTTAGCTTACACACACACAAAAAGCCAGCATCAATAACTGGCACACAGAAATAAAGGAGTTATCTTAAATTTTCTAATGCCAAAATAATGATTTTTCACCTGACATGGTAGGAAAGCAAAAAATATATAAAGTATTAAATAAAAAGCAAAAAAGTAACAGTAACAAATATCTTGGGAAAACTACATTAATAATAAACAGGAAAAACCCAAACCCACACTATACAGTCAAGATTTATACAAGCAATTGAAAATTTATAATAATCAAAATTCAAACATTTTAAAAAATATAAGGTAAAAACACAGAACTAAACATGCACAGTGCTCACATGTACTCAGGAATGCCATTCTGGCCCAGGTTTCCCTTAGGACCCACTAAGCCTGGATCTCCAACCTGTCCTGGTACCCTTCGGTCCGGTGGTCCAGACCTGCTTGTACCAGGAACACCCTTTGGTCCATCTCGTCCATCAAAGCCTGTGTCACCTTGGATACCTTTAAATCCTTTTAATCCTAGATTACCTGGTGGATAATATATAAAGCACTTGATCAATAAATATGTTAAGTGAATGAATTAGGTATAATATGATAGGTGAATGAATTAGGTATAGCATGATAGGTGAATGAATTAGGTATAGCATGATAGGTGAATGGATTGGGTATAGCATGATAGGTGAATGAATTAGGTATAGCATGATAGGTGAATGAATTAGGTATAGCATGATAGGTGAATGGATTAGGTATAGCATGATAGGTGAATGAATTAGGTATAGCATGATGGGTGAATGAATTAGGTATAGCATGATGGTGAATGGATTAGGTATAGCATGATAGGTGAATGAATTAGGTATAGCATGATAGGTGAAATGAATTAGGTATAGCATGATAGGTGAATGAATTAGGTATAGCATGATAGGTGAATGAATTAGGTATAGCATGATAGGTGAATGGATTAAGTATAGAAAGGTGAATGAATTATAGGTGTATATCTCAGCATGGAAAACAATATCATGACCGTAGTTGAATGAAAGTTAGATGAATAGTTGTGTTGGAGTTGTATTGTAAAGGTTTATTTTACATTTTTATTCTAATGTTGAGGAACAAGTGGATTTAAGGGATCACTGCAAGACAAACACACTGCCCCTAGTACCCAAACGTTTGGGTCGTACGACAAGCATGGGCTGGGCACGCCTCATCATGGTGTAATACAGCATCCACGACGTGAGTCTCCGCTTTCAGTTGGTGTTTGGCCTTGGTTAAGCTGTCGTTTAGTGATTGTGCTGTGGTACTGACAAAATTTCTGTTGTACCCCCTTAAAATGACTGGCAAGCAAAAAAAGTGAGAGTTCTCGTAGCTGAGAAGAAAAGAGACAGTCAGTTACTTTTGATGGAAAATGAAAATAATAATGCAATATGAAATGGAAAATGGTAGCAACCATTTCACGCGATCTGGCTTCTCTCATTCGATGATATCAACAATTTTGAAGGATGAACGAATTGGTGGAGGTAGTGAAAGGATCAGCACCTATAAAGGAACAATAATAACGAAAAAAGACAAAGTCCTTCATGAGATGGAGAAAATTACTGTGATATGGATGGAAGTTGATCAGCTGCAAAAGATACCCTGCTTCTAACTCATACAGGCTAAGGCAAGAAGTTTTTCGGAAAAAGCCTGAAGGAGCAGGCAGGAGATGAGTGTGAGCAACCTTACAGCAAGTCATGGGTGGTTCCAAAGGTTTAAGAACGTTACAGTTTGCACAGTGTAAAGGTGAGTGGAGAGGCAGCAAGTGCTGATGTGGGTGCCGGCCGCTTTTAAGGAGGAGCTAGATCGCGGTCATCGCGGAGGGAAATTATATTTGCCTGAGCAATAGCATTTAATGATGAACTGGCTTATTCTTGGAAACGCATGCCAGAATGAACATACATCCACAAAGAGGCGAAACCATGCCGATTCAAGGCATTCATGACCGAATTCACACACCTGTTGGGGGAAGAATGTAGCTGGTTTCAGGTGAACCTTCATGATAGATCATTCGAGAACCTAAGGGCGAAAAATATCAGCAAGCACACTGCCAGTGTTTTATTGCAGTAATAAGAAAGTATGGATGACCCAAGCACTGTTTGAGGATTGGTCTTGAGTTGTTTCATTCCACGGTGCCAAGGAGTAATATTGTCTTCGGCTGGAAGGGGTTATGCCAAGATTTAATAATTTTGATAATGCTCCAGGACACCCACCACACCTGGACGACCTCCACCCTGATGTGTTATAGTAGTTCATATCTAATTAACACTACTCTATCATCCAACCTGGCGGATCATTGTTATTGTTGTTTTTAAAGCGTGATATTTATGTAACACCTCGCTTTCAGGCTGTTGCTGCTACCGAAAGCGAGAAAACGCCAGAGTTTTGAAGGACTACAACATTTTGCAATGTACAAAGAACATAGCTGCAGCATGGGATGAGGTTACAGGTCAGTGCATGAATGGAATATGGAAGAAGGTCCTGAAAGGAAGGTCCTGAAAAGATATGTGAATAGTTTCAGCGATTTAATGAAGATGAAGCAATTTGAGATTAGTAACAATATAGTGCAGTTAGTAAACAACTGAGTTAGAAATTGGTAATGATGTTGAGTGGTTGGTTGAAAGTGGTAGCAGAAGAGCTCAGTAACGAGGATCTTATTGAACTGAGGCACAGAAATTGCAGAGGAAGAAGAGACAAATGTAGAAGAAGAACCTGCACCCCAAAAGTTTTCAGTGAACAATGGCAGAGGCATTTACAATTATTAATACAGGATGCAAATGTTTGAAGAAATGGGTCGTATCGTTGAGCTGCTTTTGTAAAGTTGACAGACTGATTCAAGATGCACTTGCTTGTTACAGGAAATTTGCATAATGAAAATAAAAGGCAAATTGTGCAGTCTAAATTGACATATATTTAAGAAGTCCCCCACTGCTGTCTCCCTCACACCCCCACCACTGCTGCCTCTTCACTCCCCAAAGATGATGCACACCTTCAACAAACAAGTATGTTAGCTCTGTCTGAAGAAAGTGAAATTGATGACCCACCTAGCTCTGTTCTCCTCCTTTCTGCTTCTATCCATAATTAATGTATTCCATGTTAAATGAAATTTTGAGGCCCAAAAAAAAAAATTCAGCTTGACTACATTAAAGGCAAGTTTACAGGAACACTTTATCTTTTTAATTATTGATTACTTTTACTGTACCATATTTCATTTTAGAATTTCTATGTATTATTACATTGACTTACTACCTGGTCGCCGGGACGAACCCCGTCAGAAGTCGAGGGAGAGACTGTAGTGTTAAAATCATATACAAAAAGTACAATCCATATATTACTGTATAACTTATTAAACTCAACTAAAAGTAATATTGAATACCGTAGTCAAAAGTACAAGACGGGTTTCACAATATAGTACAGTAGAATTTCTGTTATCTGCCACCTATGGGGATTGAGAAGTGCCAGATAAAGATTGTTAGTTGAATCTCACTCTTAGGATCCTCCAATAAATCTTACAACGGACAGTGCTACAAGGTGACCTTGTAAATTTGTGTCTGAGAAAATGGACTTTAAACACTTATTACTTTTTATATAAACGATGTGATTTAGAAATAAATAAAATATAATATAAAACTATAAAATAAGATGAATGAGAGCATGAGTAT
Organism: Homarus americanus; assembly: GCF_018991925.1. Classification (NCBI taxonomy): domain Eukaryota; kingdom Metazoa; phylum Arthropoda; class Malacostraca; order Decapoda; family Nephropidae; genus Homarus; species Homarus americanus. Next base: position 429,672 of record NW_024755060.1, on the reverse strand, counting down.
ATGTGGGTGGAGGTGGTGGTTACTATATAACTGCATGGCTGTGCTCCTCAAGATGTGACGCCACGGCATACACACAGCCAGCGTGGTAGCTAAATGTCTGTGAGTCAGCTAAGTGACTGCCTGAACTATGCCATGTTGCCCAAAGGATGATTTGAGTGTGAAGGAGCTATTTTTTTTTACAAAAAATATCTACTATTGTATTTTTTATATGGTATGTATAATTTTATTGTTTATCATAACAATGAATATGGAAGCTCATCCTCAGTGCGAAAGCGTATTCAAACTTAAGATTCTAGCTGATTTTTGGGGAATTTCTTTATTATTATTTCAGTTTGGTGCCAATTAGTTAAATCTGCAGGTTGGATGGGTTTCAGATAACCAGGATTCTACTGTACTCAGTGTTGTCTATTACCGAGTGCCCTTTGGGCCCATGTTGCTTGTTAGGAATCAGGTCGAATCACTCTGCGAGGTAAGCCTACACTGCCTGGCTCTTGATGGACCTTTTATTCCACTGAAACAAGAATTACTTAATTAAATTATGATTTTGGACATTTCTTCAATCAAAAGTAAAGCATATAAAATATTTGATTACAGGGTTCGATTTATGAACCAGGTTAAACTTGAAATTTACAGTACAGTATTTTATTTACGCTGACTTATTTTTTTTACTTTCATTTACTGTATCTTGTTATTCTATTTCGTCTTTTATCTTAAATTAAGTGATTTTAAATGTATATAAGGACTTAGGCTATGATATAGTGGGATTTTAAACATTGTTCTTAAGAATACGGTATGCACATAGCATGTGTTCATACATACAAATCTGACCTAGGAACGGAACCTGTTCGTAACCCGGGGACCCCCTGTACTGTACTTTATGAAGACAATAATACAGTAATAGAAGATCAATAACTATACATTCCTGTATCTCACCTTCATTATATATATATATATATATATATATATATATACTGTATATATATATATATAATATATATATATATATATATATATATATATATATATATATATATATATATATATATATATATATATATATATATATATATATATATATATATATATATATATATATATATATATATATATATATTTATTTATTTATTTATTTTTATTTTTTT
>NW_024755060.1:385031-428431 GCF_018991925.1 Homarus americanus | reverse complement strand
TTTTTTTGTACTGAAATACTTAGATTTTACCCAACACTTGCCATCAAGTAATTGAAGCTAACCCACACAAGCATGGAAAATGGCCATAAAATGATAAAATGTTGTTGATGGTGATAATATCTCAAAATGGCCATGGAACAGTTAAAAACCTTTAGTTTTTGTGTGAGGTGGCAACTGTACCCATCCCGAGCACAAGTCAATTGGACAGAATTCAACCACCACAAATCTCAATTCTCATCTCCTTCAACTTGCTGATCTACTTTACTTTTTACTTTTATCCTCTTCACCACTGATCGGCTTGTTAGCTGCTTGGGCGATCGGTCACGTCTCTGTTACGCATTGTTGGCAAGTACTGGGCATGCAACGGCTCCTGAATGTACTTGAATCTCCTCCAGTGTTGGTCAAGTCTCGTCTTGAAAGAGCTCACACTCGGTGCCGTCAAAACACTTTCTGGTAGATTGTTCCAAGAGTTCACAACTCTCACTCTGAAAAAGTTTGCCCTCACAGTTTTCTGGACTTGCGGCTTTTTCAATCTTGAGCTGTGACCCCTTGTGGGGCGAGCGTCCGCCAGCTCCAAGTAAGGACACTCGACTGAGTAGTGCCCCTTGAGCTGCTTATACACCTCAATTAGGTCGCCCCTTGCCTGTCTGTAGTATAAGCTAGGCAAGTTCAAGCGCTCCAATCTCTCAGGGTAGTTGAGGTGCCGAAGTGCAGGTACCAGTCTGTCTGGTGGCCCTCATTTGAACATTTTCAACCAACTGACAGTCCTAGCATATCTTGAGGACCAGACGGGGTGACAGTACTCCAGATGGGGAAGCACTTCACTCTTGAAGATCGTTACGAGGGAAGGACCGTTTAGATATCTGAACGACCTTCTTATAAGACCCAATAATTTATTTGCTGATTTACCTTTTTCTCGCAATGGCCCGAGAACTTCAGCTCATTGTTAACATACACACCTAAGTCCTTCTCACATTCAGTCTCAAATAGTGCAGTTTCTTCCTCCCATTGGGACATATGATACGCCTCTTTACCGTTGGTACGCCCCAGGTGCATCCTCTTACACTTCGTGACATTGAATCTCAGTAGCCATTTCTTCGACCATTCTTGGAGCTCACAGAGATCCTTCTGCAGCTCTTCACAGTCCACTTGGTTCTTGATTTCCCAAATAACTTGGTGTCATCGGCAAACATTTGTATGGAGGAGTGTAAAACGTCAGGTATGTCATTTATGAAACAAACAAACAACAGCGGGCCCAATACACTGCCCTGTGGTACCCCGCTTGTGACAGGTACAGATGATGATTTCGTGCCATTAATCACCACACTGCTTGTGGTCATGTTGAAAGTCTTCTATCCTTGCTAGGACATTTCTCCGAATTGCGTACCCTTCCAGTTTGATTTTCAGCCTTTCATGGGGTACACTGTCGAAAGCCTTGGCAAAATCTACATTAGTTACCAGTCTGTCATTAACATTACTTAAACTCCTGTGGAATATCACCACTACACAATGCACCACTTGAATTACCAAGTAAACTGCAAGTGTTAAAAATTGCTGGAAGATGATTATGTTCTCAAGCCAAGTTTGATTGGCTGAGAAGCTCGTCTGAGAAAAAGGTGAGCCAACTCTGCAGAAAAAATTAGTTGTAACCTGCATTCACAAGCTTTTCTGATCGTCGTAAGACATAAGCCCAGGAGAGGGAACAGCCGTCCCCACAAGGGAAAAGAATCATTGTCTGAAATCTTAAAGGGAAACTTGATAAACATTTCAAATTTGGGTAGATAGAATATTTTTTTGTGGATGTTGTAACTTGGAGGCTAAAATTCAGCAGATAGCTGATGTTAATAGACAGTACACACAATGTCTGGCTGTATTTGACGATTTAGTAAAAATTATTTAACATTTAGTCATTCACTTCAGTCAATCAATATATACAATACAGCAGTAAGTTCATATACAACACAGTGAAGAACTGACCTTCTTCCAGGTGCACCTTTTTCTGCCTTCTGACGAATACCAGGTAAACCATTATTACCAGTTAAACCATCCAAACCATCCACACCGTCATCACCTCGCTCACCCTACAAAAATAAATAGACACTCTAAATAAAACAATGACACGTGAGGTGGTAAGAAATGAATAAGTCATAAATATCAACATGGGGCTCTGGGAGTGTGATCTGCACTGCAAATTTTTTTAACTCCTTGTATACAGTACAGCAAGATACCGTGTTTCTCAGCATTTATGTTATTACTTGGATTGAACATAAATGAACTACACTACACAAGAAACTGCTATTAATTCAATTGCAATTTGGGAAGTCCTTTGATTACCTCAGGGAATTATGACCTTGCTTTGACAGCCATTCCCACCCAGTGAGTAAAATCTTTAAATTGTAGAATACTGAATATGATTAACCACAATCTTTAAATGTAACTATTAATTTATACTAAAGTAACCTTCTAGATTAACTAATTAGCTTCACTTTGGTAAAAAAGAAATTCTGTCTTGCATATTTAGAACACATTTTATAAACACAGACACTCCCAGTTTATGGAAAGGTTCCATTCCTGGACCCTGTCTGTAAGTCAACTTTTCTGTAAACCAAAAATGACCCTTCCATAAGGGAAATATGTAATGTACCCCGTAGTGAATCACAGATGGCATCTCACAAGGGGATGCGCTCAGCCGCCTTACGCATAATCCTCCGCATAAAGTGTTGTTATGCCGTACTAGTTACCTTCCGTAATAACAGAAACTCTTGCACAGCCCGAAAATTTTATAATGGGACTTATGGGAGGCATTCTGTATCCTTGAATGTTTGTAAATCGAGTGTTCTGTAACCCGGGGAGTGTGTCATAATATATCAGGAATATTTAGATACTCATTCTTATGTCTGGGTGTTTACAAGCACACCAGAGAAGAGCCTATATGTACAGTACAGTGAAACCTCCATATAACAGACTTCTCTATCCATATAATCCAATAGATGGGGATTTCATAATATTCTAATGGACCCTCGATATAATGGACCTACATCTGTATATAGTTCATTAAATAGAGGTTTCAATGTAAATGTATACAGTATATGGCCATAAAAGAGTGATGATGATAACATGAACAAATATGTATACAGCCTCACCACAGAGCATTAGATTGTTTTCTGTGATGATATTAATCTGGCATTATTAATTTCTGAATATCCCAGAGGTACAGATGACCAGTAGTTACACATCCTACTGTATATTTTTGTCATAGATGTAGTACAGTACTGTAACCTACTGAATAGTCTTGACTTTTGTTCTGCATCCTTTACCTCTACTTATGTCTGCTTAATAAAACAATAAGATAAAACTAAACCTTTCTTCCAGTCAGTCCTCTGGCACCATCGTAGCCGTTATCACCTCGTTGGCCTTTAATCCCGGAAACTCCTGGGTACCCGTCACTTCCTTGTCGACCCTTCAGTAGTGGTCTAGGTATGAGATCACCCCTCTCTCCTTTTCTGCCGGGTCTTCCAGAAGATCCTATAAATAACCTCTTCTATACAAAAGTACTTATATTAACACAAAACTATTAATTTCATAATCTGTTAAGACGTCGTTAGTTTATGTAATTTAAAAGTTTTTATTGTTGTTACAGTTCATTCATATTAATACTGTCAGACTGTAAACATGCATTCTACTATGGTACTCCCTATCCACAACAAGGATCTAAGTGTAGTTTACCACTGCTGCATCACCTATCAGCAGCACATACTTCCCTAAAAATCACTCGCTATTCATTTATGTCCACTGCGGCTTCCTGGACATCCACCCTCTCACTTCAAGTACATCCCTCACCCCATCTTTTCCTTTTCTTGGTCTTTCCTTGTCCCTTCCATCATCCATATCTGAATTATTTACCCCATCCTTACATCTCCATGGTCTTCCCCTTCCATCCCTTCCTTGTAACACTCTTTTGCTTCTCTTTATTCATCATGTCTGTGCCACCTCAACCTACCTAGTGACACTCTTTGCATAACACTGGTCTGTATTTCTTATTCTCTGCATTTTATTTACCCAACCTAATGCTTTAAAGTACAATGCTTCATTTTCTTGCTTCTAATTTCCTCTTTCTTCTTGCATTCAGGTTTCATTCTTTTAGCTGTAATGCATCATAATGTTGGCTTAGTAATCCCCATCTCTGTCTCCTTTGATAAAGTTTTTTCTCTTCAAACAATTCTTAAGCTACTTATTACTTTCTGTCTGATATTCTGTAGTTCTTTGCATCACTTCTCTTTCAACTTGCTATAACTTACACTCCCAAATATCTGAAATAAAGCCCTTCCTCCAGTCTCCACTCTCTTTCTGTTTAAGCCAACCTTTATATATCCCTGATTGCTTTTAGGGGTTGATTGGTTCCATTCCTGTTGAAACTTAACTTTGCATGAAAGTGGCGGAAAAATTTGTGCTGTAGCAGCTGTTGTTGTGAGTCAGATAGATGCCCCTGCATTGTATTATGTCACTGTGAATTGATGCATTTGATTTGGGTTGGGGATTACTGTACATCCTTCAGATGGAGCTGATATAGATTCAGGAGCATTTGATTTTTTTTTTTCTCTATGGTACTGTACTAGGGAGAATCCATTGCATTTTATAAAGACAGTATGTTGGCTATGACCTACTTTAGTAACCAAGGATCTTCTCAGTCACTTCCCATATGGAAGTCTATGAAGAATTACTTTATGTTACTGTAAGCTGTGTTGCCAATGGGTATGATGCTGAAACTTATGACCTTTGAGCAGATGCTTTATTCAGAAATGTGGTAGGGTATTAACCTCTGAACAAGGGTTGCCTGAAGAATCCTTTTCTTGGATAACTCCAGGAGTGGTTCCTTTCTGGGTTTGTTTATTATGGCAGATAGTAATTCCAAATTACCAACATTTGTTTCACTTATTGCCAAGGAGAGCACCCATGATGTGGAAGCTTTCTCCTTAGACTGAAACACAAGAGAACAACTACAGTATATTTATTTCCATGCTTTTCAACTGATTGGTAAGACAATTTCAGAATGTTCATGTACCTCAGTGATAACTCCTTTCCTTTCTCGCCTGGCAAGAATAGGTGTGGTAGGATTTTTTTTTATTGTATTCATCCTTAGTTTTATGATTATCAAACACAGGTCTTCTGAGTTGACTGTGTCTTTCATTTTAGTTTTGGTTACATGTTAGTTCCTTTACTTTCTCCCTGACCTGCACAGTACATACATAGTTCTCCTACAGGGGGAGACATTGTCCACTGCTCTGTCTCTTCAGGACATGTACTTTTTGCTGTTGTGTGGAGCTCTTGATTCTGAAGGATATTCTTTTCTATAGGAGTCAGGATAAACTAAGCAAGAACTGAATTCACAATGCAGTGAATGATATGGGTCATCTTTCATAGTCAAGCTTAGTATTGTATTATGAGAGCAGCCAGGCTGAGAGCAAATGCTAGAAATGGAAGACCGATCTTGAAATCCCCCCCTTTTTTTTATAGAACCCAAAGCCAGGATGCTCCCTCCCTCCTTGTGACTAGTCAGCAAAAGCTGAAACACAAGTAATTATTTGGGTTCACAGTCGATGAAGCTGGCTGCTGTTTTAATGAGGATTGAGAGCTAGTCTGATGGTCACTCATCTACTTAAACTTTCAGTTATTCAGTGAAACCAATTTGTCATTTGAGGCCAAAGGCACAAAAGGAAGAGATGTGTAATCAGTTTACTCAGAGGATTAACAGTTTAACTAAAGCTGATGTTAGAATGTACTATGTGATGGACTCAGGGATCCTTCAGTAAGCTGCTGAGTACAGTATTAGGAGAGCTGCTTCACTGAAGTTCTGCTAGAAGAGATTTCAGGATCAATCCTCCATTCCTGTTCATTTACCATGACATATTATATTTGTAGGGTGCAGATGCTCTGCCTTGCACAGTGAACATGTGGGCTAACCAACAAAAATTAACTAATTGTATTAGTTAGCTAAAAGTTAACCAAAAGATTGATTAGATACATACCAAGGTCAAAAGATGCAAAAAATATAAATTATAATGACCTGCTTTTATTATGATGTGTTAGTATTCAGCAAGATGTGTGATGCCCCTTCTATGTTCATTGTGAGGTGTAATAAAAGAAGCAATAATTAACTTGGAAAAAAGAAAGACAAAAAGAAATGTACAAACAATAATTAACTTGGAAAAAAAATGAAAAAACAAAATATAGTGTATAAAACATATATCATATAAGATTCTACAGAATGTATATGAATTGAAAAAAAAAGATTCACTTTTTTTCTTCAGATATATGTACAATTCTTAATGATTGTGAGCCATTATTTCTTGGAGCAACAGATTTAGGGAACAAAGAAGATTACTAGTACAGTACAGTACAACTAATTACTGATACAAAAACTATTGAGCTTTAATACATCAAACAAAGCTTACCTGCAGATCCTGGAACACCATTCAGTCCTCTTGATCCTGGAAAGCCAGGTTTTCCGGAGAGACCCTTTGGACCCCGCGGACCCACGAGACCTGTTGGACCTACCCGTCCCCTAAATCCATCTGGACCAGGGTCACCGGGGTCTCCTCTATCACATGGTCTTCCTGCATTTCAAAATTATGAAGATTAAATTAGCAATTTCATCTTTCTTTGTTTTCCTACATCATAAATTTTAATGTTTTAATTTTTGTACAGTACTGTATCACTAGACTTACTTGGCGTTGAAATACAATCATCTCCTTTAACTCCTTTACGACCCGGTAAGCCATTATGACCATTAGCGCCCATCAGTCCTGGTACACCTGCAGAACCTGCGAGACCCTTAGGTCCTTTGGGTCCAACAATTGCACGACCTTGGCCGGGGATACCTTTTATACCTGAGATAGATTTTTTTTTTATACACCGATATGTTTTGTGTTATATATACTTTTATAATATATGTTACAAATAGTTTTATAATTTACCAATTCAACTTCTTGCTTTTACTAAATGTGTGTAATAAAAATATGCTTTGATATTCATCCATTAAAAGTAAACACTTGCAATCACTGGTCATGTAAAATGCTTACTGAGCAATACTGTACACAACAGAAGGAACACTCAAACCATCATTCTCTTATTGTCAGTAAAACAATCCATTTGTATATAATTGGTTCAATATGTAAAAAATAAATATTATAGAAATCAGGAGAGAAGCTCAAAGTTAACAAGTGAACGTACAAACCTCTACGTCCAGATAGACCCGTCGGGCCTGGAAGTCCATTAACCCCTGGTCGACCAGGACGCCCATCTAAACCTTTACTGCCAAAAGCAGGATCACCTGGGAAACCCTTCAAACCAGGAATACCTGGTGGACCAGTTATGCCACGAGGCCCAGATCTTCCAATAAGACCAGGATAACCTGAAAAGATTCACATTTTGGCATTAGGATAAAGAGATCCGGTGGATGCAAGAAGGATAACACTATTTGTGCTACCATCACACTCTTCTGAAAGCAACTACTGTACAGTATGAAGCAGAAAAAATTTAATAAAATTGCACCATAGACTAATCTCAAACATCATAGTGAAAAAATAAAGCAGAGGAATATTTTCTGACAAGAATTACAAGTCAACAAACAAAACAACAGTACAAGTCACACAGATTTTAGTAAAGTGCAGTATAATATTACTGTAAACTCTGGTTTTCCAAGGAACTAAAAGGCAATTTTGCCAGTGAACATTCCTTGCCAGTTGTTCCCACCTTGTGGGTTGGGTTTAGGAAGGACATCCAACTGTAAAACTTTGCTTCAACATGTCTGACCTTATTTCCCAACAGCTGACATTAGTCAATCTCAGCCATAAAACATAGATGATTATGACAGGCCTAGAGAACTGTTAATGTAGATCCCTGTGTTCTAGTGACTAACTTCAAGACAATCCAAAATGTTTAGCTATTCTCTCTTTCTCCCACAATACTTGTATAAACTCGTTATTACAGTATTGCCATATTTTTAAGGATTAGTTGCGTAATCCATGCAAACTTTTTTTTTTGCCCGAGTTTGAAAGTCATTTTGTTTCCAATTGCCATATACCCGGGTGATCCAAGCCAGTAAGAGTTTGGCTGACACCATCATTATTTAGATTGATTCATAAGGCACAAAATCATAAAGCACAGTATATTTTACCCCCCAAATAATTATGATTTTGCATTAAAAACAACTTCTCATGTTTTATAGAAAGGAACCAACAATTTTTACTAATAAAAAATATCCTCCAACAAAAAATAAATAAATATTGTAAAACGTGCTCTTATAGTCGTCACTACATAAAGTTAGACCAACGTACCATCATCTCCAGGTTCACCCTTCTCAGAGCGGCCTGGTGCTCCTGGTGTTCCATCCTCTCCATCTATGCCAGGCTGGCCTGGTGAACCACGTACTCCTATACCTCCGGGTCGACCATCAAACCCATCAGAGCCGGTAAGCCCTCGTGGGCCAGGAGGACCTTGAGGGCCAGGAGGACCCCTGTAGATTATAGTATCTGCTGGGTCAAATAATCCAGGCAGTCCTGCATCCCCCACTGGGCCTGGACGACCATCAAAACCAGCCACTCCATTTTCACCCTAGAATATATAATTCTGTAATTATTTCAGATTTTCTCCTTGTTAGGTGAATTCTACTACAGTAGAACGTCGATATAACACGAGATAGGTTCCAAGAGAGGTCGCTTTAAACCGAATTCGCACTAAATCGAAGTGTTGTTTCAATGGCATAATTTAGTTTGATACTTGAGAGAAACACAAAATACTAAAAAGACTGAGAGTCTACCCAGATGCACGTCAGCCGACCTCCTAAAATAAACAAAACTTTGTTTTTTGTAGTACAGGTATTATGTTAAAGCAAACACTCATAAATCATCACAGCTAAAATTAAGGGATGCAAAATGGTCTGTTTACAGTCCCAATACACTGCTCTGTGGTACCCTGCTTGTGTCAGGTACACATAATGAATACTTCCTATTAATCACCATACACTGCTTGTGGTCATGAAGAAAGTCTCCGATCTGAACCACAGTACAGTACAGATAATTAAAAAAATTATTTTTGCTCACCCTAATAACTGGGACTTACAGGACAACCACTTGGTAAGAAGATACAGTAATATGGGAGATGTTATCGCCACGCACAATTGTGCGCGCCAACCACAAATAAAGTGAAGAGACTGTTTACAACTCTGAACAGCTTACTAAGCAAGATGGAGCTGGTAGCAGCTGTATGACTGCCTGAGGGACAGACTATCGCCGTCTACTGTAGAGGCAACATCTTGATTCTCGCTCACGACAGTTTCCCGCAGAACATTATATTTGTTCTCATTGGTCTAACCCTAGACCCCAAAACGTGAGTGTGGTTGTAAACTGTTGAATCCTCTGAGAACTCTAAATAACTTTAATAAGTGTAATTATGTACTGTACTGTATATTGATCATATTATTCAATCTGTGTATCCTGATGTATCAGTAGTTGTTACATAAAGAGTTATATTTAACAGGTTATGTACTGTATATTGAACCCTCACTTTACACGGTCAATTGAACCCACGGCGGCCCGCGTAAAGTGAACAACATAACATATGGGATTAATTGAAATAGAGACCGGGCCGACCCCCAAACTCCACTTTTTCAGACACAATACCTACGTTGTAGTAAAAATAACTTCTTAAATTTATGATGGTATGCACACACAATTAATAATTAAGAGAAATATCAATAATATTAGATTTTTAACATTAGTAGAAAAGATGGCTGGGCACACGGGGATGGGGGGTTGGTTCCGAAGCAGAGGGCAGATTATTGGCCCTCACCTGTATCACTTGTATCAATTGTATCACTATCCACCACAGAGGCTTGCAGGGCCTCTTTGTCAAACCCCTCAAAGTCCATATAAGTCCATATCCTCACTATCATTATCACTATCACTGACTTGGGCCGGCTGTGGTGGGTGGCGGGTGAAGAACTCGGTAATGTTTTGATGACTGGGCGACCTTGTGCACACCCTGCTCGCGCCGCTCTCCGCGTAAAAGGGTACACACCGCGGAAAGTGAGCATTCCGGTTTCGGCAGGGTTCCGCGTAAACGTGGAAACGCATAAAGTGGGACCGCGTAAAGCGAGGGTTGACTGTCTATTGATCATATTATTCAATCTGTGTGTCCTGGTGTATCAGTAGTTGTTTCATAAGAGTTATATTTAACAGGTTATGTACTGTATATTGATCATATTATACAATCTGTGTGTCCTGGTGTATCAGTAGTTGTTTCATAAGAGTTATATTTAACAGGTTATGTACTGTATATTGATCATATTATACAATCTGTGTGTCCTGGTGTATCAGTAGTTGTTTCATAAGAGTTATATTTAACAGGTTATGTACTGTATATTGATCATATTATACAATCTGTGTGTCCTGGTGTATCAGTAGTTGTTTCATAAGAGTTATATTTAACAGGTTATGTACTGTATATTGATCATATTATACAATCTGTGTGTCCTGGTGTATCAGTAGTTGTTTCATAAGAGTTATATTTAACAGGTTATGTACTGTATATTGATCATATTATTCAATCTGTGTGTCCTGATGTATCAGTAGTTGTTATATGTGAATTGTATTCAACAGGTTTTGACCGAATTATACTCATTGTGTCAACGACAAGGGTCATATTGTCCGGCACAAACCAAAATCGCTCCTGTGAGCGGTTACAGGAGAGTCATCAGTTTTTTCATATTAGCTATAAAACTTCTCACCAAAAGCAACACTTTCAGGGTCTGGTCACCTCTCCATCAGCAGAAACATTCAGCTCCAGTCATCTTGTGGACATCTAAGTACAGTATACAGTGCACACATTATGTAATAGCATTACAATACAGGTACACTACACACCTTATGTAAGCTTCTAAAATTAAAAGAAGTAGTACAGTATAGTACTGAACTGTACTTGGCTGCCCACAATATAACTGGGATAATGTCCAGGGTAGTGGTAATACTCATTAAATTTGCATAGATTATTATCAACATTGAAACTAATAGGGGGGCCCTTGAAGAGGCAGGAGGGGATAACAACAAATATTAATGGGCAAAGTTGAGGGTTGGAGAGCCAGGGAAAGGCAGAGATGGGTGGATGAATGAAATTAAAAAATGGGTCCCCAGAGAGATACAAAACCTTAAGAGGATTGGTAAAAACAGCCCGAGAATGTTTAGAGTGGAGGACTATAGTCGGCAACCCTCAGATATGAGGTCGGTGCTCCAATTGATTGATTGATTGATTGATTAATTAATTGAAGAACACTTATAATTGCAATCTGGCCCTCAGACCTTAAAAGCTTCCCCACCCCTGATGTAAAGAGAAAAAAAAATTACAGGAATAAACTTGTAGGGCTTACCTTAAAACCTTTTTCACCAGGATACCCAAGTGCTCCAGGTGCTCCCTTAAAGCCCTTAGGCCCTTGCACACCCCTCTGACCAACGCGACCATCCTTGCCTTTCTGCCCTTCATTGCCAATTTCACCCTTCTCACCTTTCTCACCAGGTGAACCATAAAAGCCCACACTACCAGGACTACCAAGTATACCAAATGGACCCTGAGCACCCTTGGCACCAGGCTCACCCTTAAAGCCCTTGAAGTCAAACACAGGTTTTCGCTTCCTACGGAGGACAGAAATTTTTTAATTAATTAAGATTTGTCCATAAATATTATCTTCAACAATTATGTCTACATCCATAAATGATTATACACATCGAGCTTAACAGAACCATTGACAGAATAATAATAAAAGTACATGTGTGAAAGAAAAAGAGATAATGAGTTAAGTACAGTATCTACATGTTCTCATCATGTGTTGTACAATGAAAAGAGGAATGAAGGCTCAAATATAACAAGAATGTTTAGTGCTTGGTGCATGTTGATTTTGTAGGGTAAATAAATGTGCGAAAGGGACCCAGAGAGAACAGTTCCAACCATTCACCAAAAGGAGTGGGTGTGGGTCTAAGAAAAAGAATTAACTGACCACTGTCTGCATTATAGAATGCCAAAAGCATCAAACTTGAGGTTGGCATTGCTGAACTAATGAGATAGAAAGCAAAGGCGATGCATGCAAGTCATTATTAATGCAAATATTGGTCAAAAAGTTGTCCCAGTTCTCCAATATTTTTACTGTTATAATATTTTATAAGCACCAGAATAGAAAACATCCTACAAGAGTCTTCTTTATTTTCTTATAAGATCTGAGAAAAAAAATTCTTAAAGGGGTAATGGTCATACAGTGGTATAACACCAATACCAATATCTATCACTATTGTGTCCTGGGTTGAAGCCCCAGCCCAGGACAGATCAGAGAATGGTGTTATTTAGTGTGACCTTACCATATATTTTAAGTTTTCTCTGGTTACTCCAGGTTCCTCCTGACTATCACTGGATAATAAAGGTCATAATAAAGTAACAAACGACAGGCCCAATGACTATTAAACTGATAAGTGGTGAAATGATAACTAAATAGAAATTGTCAGTCTGGGTTGGCTGTCAGGGAGGAACAAAAGAGGGATGAGTTAACTTTGGTGCTTCTCTTCCATAACAATGTCCATGTGGTTTATCACTGTCATTTCTCACAACTTAGCTTCAACTATCAGCAGCACATCCATCCTCAAATATAACCTGACACTGTGCTTTCTGCTTTCTTGACATTTATGTAATCTAATGCTTCCTAGATCTAGTCTCTCTCTCTCTCTCTCTCTCTCTCTCTCTCTCTCTCTCTCTCTCTCTCTCTCTCTCTCTCTCTCTCTCTCTCTCTCTCTTACAGCATCACTGCCTTCACGGGTCATGTTCTTGTGTTTTCCAGCCATAAAATAGGACTTAACAAACTCATCCTCTCTTTTTCCCTACTACACAGAAGTACCCCCCTGTATCATGCATTGTTAAAGAGGAGCCCCAGACACCTACACATCTCTCACTCTTGATGAATCACCCTTTTCTCCCTTTTCTCCTGGAGCGGCTAAAATGGGTTGTGGCTGGTCTCCTGGTTCACCAACCATACCCTTGGCTCCTTCATCACCATGATGTCCCTGTGTACAAATAAGAAGGACGTTGAGAAATAGTGATACAATTTTTTTCACTTAACGTCATTTCAATTAAAAGTCGTGGTTTTCAGGAACCTAACAAGGACGTTAATAGTGGGAATTGGTGTATAGTACCTCCGAAATTTTCCTTCCTTACAACAATTTCAATTCTCACAAAGTTGAATTGCAACCAAGAATTATGAATGACTTCAAAGACATTGTAAAATTATAAATGTCCTCACCTTCAAGCCAGGTATTCCGTAGTCACCCCTTGGTCCCCGTGGTCCTGGTGCCCCTCTATAGCCTCTGAGTCCTTCTTGACCCGGCTCTCCTTGATCTCCCTTGATGCCTCTTGAGTTGCTGCCTCCTTCACCTGGTTCTCCAACAGGTCCCACACTACCAGAAGGACCTTGTACAACCAACCCAAATTGTTAGTTCTCTTATTTGGCCAATAACAAATTAATACTTTACATGCTGTGTGCATGTTAAAAGCAATTTATTCTGCCTTTCTTTCTAAAGACAAATTCAAAATACTGTACTGAACTGTACATCACTTCTGAAAAAATTATTATTCATACAGTAACTAACGTTGTAAAACTACATCTCCTTAACTGCAACGTGCAGTATTGATTTGGACAAACATCATGCTAATTTTTTGACTTAAATGCAAAAATATCATAAAATTATAAACTTAACCAAAGTACATTATAATTATTCTCAAAATGCCAGTTACCTATATTAAGAAATTAACAACCGGTCTTACAGCTTTTATCTCTGGGAATCTACCATACTGTAATTGGCAGTATCTATGTTGTATTGATAGTAAAGAAGAAAGCATCTTACCTGGCGGCCCACTAAGACCAGGAGGCCCTGGGACACCTGACAGGCCTTTGGCACCATCTGTACCATTACAGCCAGGGGGGCCATCATTCCCAGCTGGGCCCTCCAACCCAGGAAGACCAGGAATACCAGCAGTTCCTTGAAATCCTGGATAGCCCATGTCTCCACGAAAGCCTTTTTCTCCTACTGCACCATTTTCTCCATAGTCACCAACACCTCCTCGAAGGCCTGAGGATATTTTATATTTATGTACATGTTTATTTATATGATTTTACAGCAGCTTTTGTTCATATTTTAGTAATTATATTTTTCATATTACAGGTACTGTACTGGGGTTCCACAAAAATTCTAGCCACGGTTTTCTCAAGTTTATTTCAAGAATTTTCCTATTGTACGAATTTCTTCAGATTTCAGTACGTACCCAATTTTTTCAGCTTATTATATGTTCAGTAATGTACATTTTAATAATCTAATATTGTAGTCTATTCAGAAGTCAAGTACATGTGATAAGTCTGTAATAATAAGTAGGAGACAGAGTTTTCTATCTGATACCACTACTGTACTGTATTGTACCAAATCACTGTACCAGACAACTGAAACTGCTCCTTTACCATTTGTTATGCTGTACTGTACTGTACAGGTATATAGACACTCCCTGGGTTACAGATTTTTTACTTTATGGATACTCTCCTCTACGTCCATTTCTGGGTTGCGGACAATTATCCATTGTTAAATTTGTTACGGACATCAAGTAGTACAGAAGAGACCCAAAGGGTAGGCATAAGGCTGCTGAGTGCTGGGAGAGATGTCCTGTAAGGTGTCATTTTGAGCTCAGTCATTTTGTTAGATTGCGACAGTGCATAACCTCCATACATCATCTCCGAATTTTCTTTTGTAAATTGCCCTTAATTGTGTTGTAAAATGACTGGAAAACACTCACATGATTGTAAGAGTGCATGATCTGGTTGTAAACATGAAGTAGTAGATCTTATTCACTTCTGGCTGTGCCAATACACTTGTTATGTAAAAATATCCACACTACCCATATTAAGTGTGTAATGCACTATCAAATCAGTTCATTTTCAGTGTGTGGTAGTCTTGTTAGCACTAACCCAAACTGAAGCACACATTACACTTGGGGGCAGTAATAGTGCCCTTCTTGCCTCAAGCAAATTATCATGAATGAACTGCTGGCCAGGGACCCTCAAAATCCCATATAATTGTTCAAAAGTAGCAAGAAGAATTATAAGTGATAGTTGCAGTAATCATCTTGGCAGACATAACTTATAGGTTAAAGCCCTTATCAGATCAGTGTATAATACTGTAATAGATTCAGACAAAATTTCACAACTACAGTTCTTTATACAGCTATTTTATTTGTGGACAATTTCCTGGACTTCCCATAACAAGATCTTTTTCAGGATTTTCCATGGCTTTGGAAACTGTGGTTATGTCAAGACAATTATTTGAAATACTTGTCCTACCTTGGGGTCCTTCTTCTCCTTGATCTCCTGGGATGCCAGTTGAACCCTGGAGGCCAGGGATGCCTGGGGCTCCAAGAAAGCCCTTCTGACCCTCACACAGACAGGTGTAGCAGTTCAAGCATACCTGTAATAATAAACCAAACAATAATATTTAAAAACACTGAATTTGTACTTCGTATTTACAGTAAATAGGGACTGTACTGTACTGTACTAATGACAAGTGGGCTATGTATATGGGACTACTGTACTTTGCTTGAGTGATTGATGGTTATTAAGAGTGATTATAAAATTAACCAATGATCAAGTGGAAGATATTAAAAAGGTGTTGTAAGATGAGGTTGCCACTGTGTTATTATAGGTGATGACACCAAAACTATTGGTTCTGGTTACCATGGAGTGCCAGCTCTAATTTTGTTTTGTTTTAAAGTTATTTTTTAGAGCCTGGGTTTATAATAATAATTTATGACTGTTGTAATAGTCATCACTTATTTCATTCTTCAACTGAGAAAAAACCCTTTGTACAGGTATGTGCACGCCAAGTAGCCATTTAGAGGAAAGAGTATGATTGCCCATCCAAATGAGGTATGTGGTCCAGAGGATGTTTGAGAGTTTGTCTTTTCATTAGTTTCACTCAGTCTGTACCCTGGCCAATAAGAAACACAGTATAGTATTGATACAGTTAACAAGATAAACACTGAGAGATAGAGGAGCAATAAACTAGAGATGATATATACTGAGTTAATATTAACCACAAGTTTATTTCACTTTCAGATTAAACTAAAGCTGGAAGTTGATCTTAAGGTGAAACAGGCTGGGAGCTAATAATCAGGTAAAATAAACTTTGGGTAGTCCTCAGGTAAAATAAGCTGGGGTTAATAATCAGGTAAAATAAGCTGGGGAGGGGGGGATGGTGTTTCAAAATACAGTATGTGAAAATGGTTCTAGTAGGCCGGACAAACTGCTTGCCTGATCAGTGGTGGAAAGTGAAGCTAGGATAAGCAATGACCCTTAAGAGAAAAGTGAATATGTGTGGATGGTTACTGGGCATGTGTGGATATTTACTGGGCATGTGTGGATGGTTACTGGGCATGTGGATGGTTACCGGGCATGTGTGGATGGTTACTAGGAATGTGTGGATGGTTACTGGGCATGTGTGGATGGTTACTGGGCATGTGTGGATGGTTACTGAGCATTTGTAGTGGTTACTGAGCATGTGTGGATTGTTACTGAGCTTGTGTGGATGGTTACCGGGCATGTGTGGATGGTTACCAGGTATGTGTGATGGATACTGGGCATGTGTACTAGTTACTGGGCATGTGTGGATTGTTAATGGGCATGCGTCGATGGCTAGTGGGCATGTGTGGATTGTTATTGGGCATGCATGGATGGTTACTGGGCACCTGTGATGGTTACTGGGTATGTGTAGATGGTTACTAGGTATGTGTGGATGGTTACTGGGCATGTGGATAGCTACTGGGCATGTGTGGTAATTACTGGGCATGTGTGGATGGTTGCTAGGCATGTGTGGATGGTTACTAGGCATGTGTGGATGGTTACTGGGCATGTGGATAGCTACTGGGCATGTGTGGTAATTACTGGGCAGATGTGGATGGTAACTGGGCATGTGTGGATGGTTACTGGGCATATTTGGTGATTACTGGGCATGTGTGGATGGTTACTGGGCATGTGGATGGCTACTGGGCATGTGATGGTTGCTGGGCATGTGTGGATTGTTACTAGGCATGTGTGGATGGTTACTGGGCATGTGGATAGCTACTGGGCATGCGTGGTAATTACTGGGCAGGTGTGGATGGTTACTGGGCATGTGGATAGCTACTGGGCATGTGTGGGTGGTGCTGGGCATGTGTGGGTGGTTACTGGGCATGTGTGATGGTTACTGGGCATGTGCGGATGGTAATTGGGCATGTGTGGATGGATACTGGGCATGTGTAGTGGGCATGTGTGGATGGTTACTGGGCATGTGGATGGTTACTGGGCATGTGTGAATGGTAAGTGGGCATGTGTGGATGGTTACTGGGCATGTGTGGATGGTTACTGGGCATGTATGATGGTTGCTGGGTATGTGTGGATGGTTGCTGGGCATGTGTGGATGGTTACTAGGCATGTGGATGGTTACTGGGCATGTGGATAGCTACTGGGCATGTGTGGTAATTACTGGGCAGGTGTGGATGGTAACTGGGCACTGGGCTGGGCATGTGTGGATGGTTACTGGGCATGTGGATGGCTACTGGGCATGTGTGGATGGTTGCTGGGCATGTGCGGATGGTTACTAGGCATGTGTGGATGGTTACTGGGCATGTGGATAGCTACTGGGCATGCGTGGTAATTACTGGGCAGGTGTGGATGGTTACTGGGCATGTGGATGGCTACTGGGCATGTGTGGGTGGTTGCTGGGCATGTGTGGGTGGTTACTGATGTGATGGTTACTGGGCATGTGCGGATGGTTGGGCATGTGTGGATGGTTACTGGGCATGTGTGAATGGTAATTGGGCATGTGTGGATGGTTGCTGGGTATGTGTATGTGTGTGGATGGTTACTGGGCATGTGGATGGTAATTGGGCATGTGTGATGGCTGGGCATGTGTGAATGGTAGTGGGCATGTGTGAATGGTAATTGGGCATGTGTGATGGTTGCTGGGTATGTGTGGATGGTTACTGGGCATGTGTGATGGTTGCTGGGTATGTGTGGATGGTAATTGGGCATGTGTGGCTGGTTACTGGGCATGTGTGATGGTTGCTGGGTATGTGTGAATGGTAATTGGGTATGTGTGGATGGTTACTGGGTATGTGTGAATGGTGGTGGGCATGTGTGGATGGTTGCTGGGTATGTGTGCTGGTTACTGGGCATGTGTGATGGTTACTGGGTATGTGTGAATGGTAATTGGGCATGTGTGGTTGCTGGGTATGTGTGGGGGCATGTGTGATGGTTGCTGGGTATGTGTGGCTGGTTACTGGGCATGTGATGGTTGCTGGGTATGTGTGTGGCTGGTTACTGGGCATGTGTGATGGTTGCTGGGTATGTGTGGATGGTTGGGCATGTGTGATGGTTGCTGGGTATGTGTGGATGGTTACTGGGCATGTCGGATGGTTACATGTGGGATGGTTACTGGGCATGTGTGGATGGTTGCTGGGTATGTGTGGATGGTAATGGGCATGTGTGGATGGTTACTGGGCATGTGTGGATGGTTGCTGGGTATGTGTGAATGGTAATTGGGCATGTGTGGGGTTGGGTATGTGTGGGTGTGGTGGGCATGTGTGGCTGGTTACTGGGCATGTGTGATGGTTGCTGGGTATGTGTGGATGGTGGTGGGCATGTGTGATGGTTGCTGGGTATGTGTGGATGGTTTACTGGTTATGTGTGAATGGTGTGGGCATGTGTGGTTGCTGGGTATGTGTGGATGGTGGTGGGCATGTGTGGCTGGTTACTGGGCATGTGTGATGGTTGCTGGGTATGTGTGGATGGTATTGGGCATGTGTGATGGTTGCTGGCATGATGTGTGATGGTTGCTGGGTATGGGGGTATTGGGCATGTGTGCTGGGTAAATGGTATTTGGGCATGTGTGATGGTTGCTGGGTATGTGTGGATGGTATTTGGGCATATGTGAATGGTAATTGGGCATGTGTGGCTGGTTACTGGGCATGTGTGATGGTTGCTGGGTATGTGTGGATGGTAATTGGGCATGTGTGATGGTTACTGGGCATGTGTGATGGTTGCTGGGTATGTGTGGATGGTAATTGGGCATGTGTGGCTGGTTACTGGGCATGTGTGATGGTTGCTGGGCATGTGTGGATGGTAATTGGGCATGTGTGATTTTTGCTGGGTATGTGTGGATGGTTACTGGGCATGTGTGATGGTTGCTGGGTATGTGTGGATGGTAATTGGGCATGTGTGGCTGGTTACTGGGCATGTGTGATGGTTGCTGGGCATGTGTGGATGGTAATTGGGCATGTGTGATTTTTGCTGGGTATGTGTGGATGGTTACTGGGCATGTGTGATGGTTGCTGGGTATGTGTGGATGGTAATTGGGCATGTGTGGCTGGTTACTGGGCATGTGTGATGGTTGCTGGGTATGTGTGAATGGTAATTGGGTATGTGCCGATGGTTACTGGGCATGTGTGAATGGTCACTGTCTTATTCTCAAACTTATTAAACCATCTCCGGTAATCCTAGTAATCTCAACCATAGCCTTAATCTTGGCGCCCCAGCCCAGCCAAACCATACCTTATTAGACCAACATTGTTCCACGTCAAGGTTAAATCGAGGCCAAAATTCACTCTTTTGGTTATTGTGAACGATGCTTTTCATTCTAAACTTTGTTACAGTAAAATAAATAACTTTAATACAAAAATAATCTGAATAAATTAAATTTATATTCCAATTGTTCTTATGTAAATGAGTAACATGACCATGAAATAGGTACCAAATGTTGCAAAGTGGATGAATTTTGGCGGCAACTCAACACAACTACCGAGTGTATAACTCGCGTACGGCTGAGTATCTGCCAGCAGTGAGCTGTTAACTGGGTACCGACCTTCTGACCGGCTAATATGCTAATCGCTGACTTAGGAAGATACCCGTAACCGTAAATTGAATAAACTCATGGTAGCTGTTGTGACCGACCGAAGTATAGTACAGGGAGAATTATCAACAAAAATGGCTTTCCAGGTAGAAGTGTCACTGTTTTTAACAATATCCTCTTTGTTGATTTATTGTACCAGGACTTATGACAACAAAACTTTTCCACTTAGAAAGTTGGTTTTAAAAATATGGTATCAGATCCGAGTCTATCTTTTTTTTATTATTTTTTTCTGCTAGAGTCCGTATGCAGAATCGCCATTTAATGACAGTAAACATTGTGTATTCTGATGCATCCTCAGCTTCACTGCGTGTTGCCCTTATCACTAAAATCGGCCCTTTATGTTTGGTAGTCGTATTCTGTACAGTAATTCGTATACATTGTCATATTCGGCTTTCTAACATAAAATGAGCTCTTTGACCCACTTATTTTAGGATATTCCCCATGGCTAGAGGAATTTTCTACGTATTAAAAGATGGACAATATACTGTATATACTAGCATATCCCTGGATATATTTATCATGGCAGATATATTTTTATATATTATTTTTTGAGGTCTTGTAATTTAGGTTTTAATTTACATTCAGTGGCAAGTAACCGAGGGAAAAATATTGCAGTTACACTTCAGATTATACCCATTTTCTTTCATCAGCTGGTCTGGCTGAGCGTAACACAAACTGTGAGAGGACATGATATTCTCTGTTTGTGAGGACATGATATTCTCTGTATCATCAGTATGACACAAACATGATAATCATCTGGTACTGTACGAGAGGCTGGAAAATAAAATATGTAAGATGAAAGAAACTACAAAAAAATATAACATTACATAGGAAATGTTAGCTTCAAATTCTTTGTGTTTTATCTGTACCGACTTATAGTGTATATTGCTTTCAGTCGCTACAGTCCTTTAATTGATAATCCACGAAATGGCTATTGGGGGCGGGGGAGGGGGGGGGGTCGGATGATGACGTCATGAGCATTAATATAATTTGACACATCTAACTTGGGTTATGTGTATATTTTTTCTTGCTTAATCTTAGACATTCTCTATCTGTATATTTCTTTCTTTTTATCAATTCGGGTGTTTGGGTAACAGAAATAGATCAAGGGTAGAGTTATTGTTGGTTACCCAGTTCGTATGAGAATTCGTAACAAGGTTTTTCTATTACACACGAATTACGATTACCGAGATACGTGACATTACTATAATATTTTTATTGCTGTCCATTAGTGCTTCTTTATATTTTTTTCAGGAATCAAAGGAAATGTTTTTTTTATTGTATTTTATTTATTTATTTATTTTTTTTATTTTTTTGTTTTAACTATTACCACCACTACCAAACACAGACGCTGCTCTCAATGTTGCCATGCAAGTGAGTGAGGAAAACTGAGGCAGTAGAAACGTGTACGTACTGATGACTGAAGGTGCATGTGTGGAGTGGGTTGTGTGATAATGGATTTATTGTGATTTAAAAACTTAAATCTTTAAGCTTGTATTCCAGGTTTTCGTAAATACATCTTATCGTCAACAGATATTAAGACACCCATCTCTCTAGTTTACAGCGAGGAGAGCAGTGGGACGTGCTGAGAGAAACCTTACCAGAAAAAGGTACTTGAAGAAAACTTGTTCAATATTACGACGTGTAGATAGAAAGATATACAGATAGACGTATAGAAAGATATATAGATATACCCTGTATAAAGATATAAATGTAGTTAGAAATATATATAATAGATATTTTCTCAACAAAAGCGTCATACAGATTGAAATTAGTTCATCTAGTAACACACTACATAGGTACACGATATACGAACAGTAACTCATTTAACAAAAGATAACCCCAAGGAAGCCGTAATAATGATGCATAAATTCTGTTCGTGATTATTTTTATACATAAGATTCGTTATCGCTGGAAAGTTATTTGTGAAGTACAGTACTCGGTTGATACGTGATAAAATATAAACTATCATCCGTATGAATTACACTCTTTGGTTGGCGAGTTATTGTTATTTAATACTGTAAATTATTTTTTTTTTTACAATACGCAAGTGGTTGTCAACTTTCCAACCAGTGGTCCGCGCCATCTTCTATGTGAGCAAGGGTACCAACCTACACGCGTCACGGCACTCCCTCAGCCTGGGCACGGCTGGCCTTAGCGGGCAGGGATAAAGGTGTTCTCTAAGCGTGTGTATCTACCTCCCTCACTGACATCCCTTACCCTTATCTTTCACACTTCGGGAAACGACAGAAAATATTAAATTGGAGCTTCATGCTACTAAAAAATATTTTGTATACTTTTTTTTTAATAGTTTTTCGAATTTAGACACATTAGCATTATAATAAAAGTTACTTACCTTGGCCAGCGTAGTTTCATATGACAGTAACAAAATAATCAACGTCGGTAAAACTTTGATTTGGTGGGTGGGCCCTCGCCCCGCCATCTTGGTAAATTTAGTGGTCAGCACAATTCAGTGTAGGTGATGTGTGGCCATAACAGAGACATGAAGCGACGTAGCCCTCCTCTGCCCCTCACTGCACGACTGATGCCTCGCGTCGCCAAGGAGCCCTCCCTCCTTCACCCTCCCTGAGTGCCCACCTCACATTTTTCATCACTTTTAGACTCATATCTCCTTATTTATAACACTAAACATCCTACCAAATGGTCTAATCTTCACGTATAAACATGTCTGACGTGGATACGAGACCTATAATCAGTAAAAAGAGAAATACTAATAATATGAGAAATAGTAGTTGGCAGCTGCAAGAGACTGGGAGCTGGGGTGTGATGGCGGGCAGTGGGTGGGAATTTGGGTATCCAGAGTGGCAGGAGCACTGGTAGGGTCTGTATGTCCCGTGGTCTTCTGGGCACGGGTGACTAGTGAATCTCGCGTCTCGCTGCCCGTGTTCATTCCTCTGGCGGCAGTTGTCTTATAGCATGGTGGTGGTGTAAACATGGGTGCTTGTACTGGAGGAGCCATGGAGAGGATACCTGCCCTTCCTCCTACTCTAAGGGGCTCTTGGCTGTAAGTACAAATTTGGATTTTAATAGCGTAAAAATCACAGAAAATGTCATTTGAATGTATAGTTGTTCATAGTTATTGTTCAGAACGCTGGTAATAGATAGAACTGAACACCTTGGAGTATTTTTCCTCTGGGTGATTTAAATGTTATTATAACTTTGCTCTACCTATTAGAAATTAATATATATTTTTTTAAACATGCATTTGCAGGCAGATTGTGGGAATGTGTTAAGAATATGCCCTTTTTCAACTTACAGGTGTGTTACTGTGCTGTTATTTAGCGTACTCCACACTGCAGAATCGGTAAGTACAGAATTTGGCATGTTTGGAACAAGTCAGGATTACCAACATTACCGCGTGTGTAGGGTATCATGCGTAATTCATTTCTTGTACATGATACTAATATTTTCTTGTGTGAATGATAGATTGTAATGTCAGTTTAATAGACAAGACGTTAGTTTTGAATATTATTACATAGAAACATCAGTGAAGTGATTGTGTTAGGATATGGTACTTTATACATACATACATACATACATACATACATACATACATACATACATACATATATACATAAAAAAGTATATACTAAGTTATTGTGTACGTTATGAGAAAAGTAAAATATGCTATTGTGTGACCTCTCTTCGATGCCCAAAATGTGTCCGGTAGTGTGCAAGACTCGCAGATTCTTATATTGAATTCAAAATGGCTTCAAAAGTGCACTGAGCCTCTACCTGTTATACTTTGTTACGTGAAGGTAATAAGGAAATACATTATAAAATTTAAAAGAAACGCGTTTGAGAATCCATGTCATGAATTCGGATTCCTAAATGACTCTTCCTTATAATCCTCTTCTGTGAGTGAAGGGAAAGTACCAATGTAATTATGATAATATTGCGACCTTTATACAATGTTTGTGTTGTATTTTAAGCAAGTGTTAGATGTGTTCTTGAGATGATGCAATGAGAGATATTTTTTAACTTCCCGGTAACACAATACGTATATAACAACATGTATATAGAGCACAGGGTTGTAATGGTAAATTTTGAGTCATGTTATAATGAATTACTACGCATCAATAACTCTTAATATTTTATAAGCACGTTATTGTAGGTTTGTAAATACATCACTTATCAACATTCGAGGATTGATGTAAGTCGGTTGAAACAGATATAGACATTGACGCTTAGATGTATATGATTGATGTTATATAAATCTGTCACTTTATCATTGTTCTGAGTTTATATTAATTGTTTTCTAGTTAATTAGTGCATAAAATAATAATAGGAGAATATTTTAGTGAAGCGAGTGTCTGTCTGTTCTTTCAAGACCTTAACCCTTTGAGTACGATGATTGCCATGTCTTCGTACTTAGGTGATTAATATTACCACACTCAGATTACATGAAGATTAGGCATCCCAGCTTATTTCACCTGTGCTTAAATATCTTAACGTTACCTGGGGGGTTACGTTAAGTTAAGTTAGATTAAGGTGGCGTTACG
The DNA here is from genome assembly GCF_018991925.1 of Homarus americanus. Lineage (NCBI taxonomy): Eukaryota > Metazoa > Arthropoda > Malacostraca > Decapoda > Nephropidae > Homarus > Homarus americanus. Next base: position 403,893 of record NW_024755060.1, on the reverse strand, counting down.
TTAAGTTAGGTTAGTTTAGGTAAGTTAGGTTAATGTTAGATTAGGTTAAGTTAGGTTAGGAGGTTGTTAGGTCAGGTTAGGTTTGGGTAAGTTAGGTCAATGTTAGGTTAGGTTAGCGTCAGGTTTGGTTATGAGGTTGTTATGTTAATTTTAGGTTAGTGTTAGATTTGGTTAAGTTAGGTTAGGAGGTTGTTAGGTCAGGTTAGGTTTGGGTAAGTTAGGTTAATGTTAGGTTAGGTTAGCGTCAGGTTTGGTTATGAGGTTGTTATGTTAATTTTAGGTTAGTGTTAGATTTGGTTAAGTTAGGTTAGGAGGTTGTTAGGTCAGGTTAGGTTTGGGTAAGTTAGGTTAATGTTAGGTTAGATTAGGTTAATTTAAGTTGGGTATCAAGATAAAATAAGCTCGGGCGGTTAATTTTCCTGCAAACCTCAACTAGCTAGACGAGCCCTGTTACCCAGGCTGTGATTGGCCAGAGCGCGTGACGTAATGTTTCCAAAGCTTGACGTAATATTTCTAAAAATATACAGGATTTTCAGCGGGAGTTGGACAAGGGGCGCCACACAACAGGAATTAACTTAATCTGATCTACCATTCCTTAGGTTAGATTAGCTTTGGTGAGGTTAGGTTATCTTTAAGTTAAGTTTTCTGTAATTAGATTGGTAATGTTAGGTCTCTCTCTCTCTCTCTCAGACAGACAATTTCTTCCTTACTATTTTATTATGTATTTTGCCAACGGATATCAAGTATTTAGGGATAAAGATGGTGAAGAAAGATAGTGAAAGGATGGGTAATAAAGATACTGAGAGAACATGGTAATAAAGATAGTGAGATAGATTTTTTTCTTCTCACTATATTACGTGTAAATTCAGGTTGTTATTTGTAAGGCATTGAAATCTTCTGTAAGTCTCTCTCTCTCTCTCTCTCTCTCTCTCTCTCTGTGTGTGGTTTGAAAATGATGGGCATAAGAGAGAGAGAGAGAGATAATCGAAGCTACATACAACGTAGCCCAGAAAGGTAAACAAACTTTATACAGTACATCGCTGGCCAATGACCGAGGGAGAGCAGCGACTTGAGCCTCCTCCTCCCATCCCTTCCTCCTCGAATACGTCTTTCACTGTCGACCTCAGACCTCACCAGCCCTCAGCCCCCTCCCCGCCCCACCCCTCAGCCCCACCCCACCCCGCCCCTCAGCCCCGCCCCAGCCCCGCCTCTCAGTCCCGCCCCAGAACACACTGTCTGGTTGTTTCGCTGTGGTTAAGTGTGGTAAGTGGTAACCTTCTTCTACCTCCTATGGTTGACCCTAGACAACCAGCTCTTTGTATCAGCTACGGGAGGTCGGTGATGGGTGGGTGTGGTAGTTATGATGGCGGGCCAACCTGTGGTGTAATGGTCACCATGCTTACTTCGTAAGCTAGCGGACTCGGGTTCGATCCCCGGGCCGGGTGAACTATGGGCAAGTTTCTTTACGCCATTTGCCTCTGTCTACCCAGCAGTAATTGCGAACCTGGATGTTAATAGATTTGCGGATCGTATTCCGGGGTAATGGTTAGCCAGTGCAGTTGGTGAGTTGTCCGGTCTCCTCGGACTATTCATTGACACTGGGTCATGCAGCTCGTTAACTTAGGGTGTGGTTGTTGCGTTGGCGACAGCTTCTACACCTTAAACAAATTCACGCCTAGGTGGCCGGCCATCCTCGTTACACGAGGGGTCACCATTTATGTATGAATGAATGTACTAATCTATCTATAACGAGTATTTTTTTTCGTCTATTCGCGTCTATAAACATTTTTGTTGTATTAATTAATTTATATCATTATGTTTATTTATGAAAATAAAATAAAATTTTCTCGGTTTTTTATGAAAAAAATTGTCTAGTTTATTATTATTAAATTATTATGTATTTAGGATTTTTATGTTTGTGCTTAACTTTGTTATATATGTTTAAGCTGGGATTTTATGTTAAAGCTTGGGTTTTGTTTTTAATATGTTTACATCTTAAGAATGTTTAAACTAAAGCTGATTTGTTCCTACTAATTTATAATGACAAGATATTTAATGAAGACTGCCTGGGTTGTGTTAAGGTTCACGAGGTGTGTGTGTGTGAACGACGTGCTTGTGTGGAGATGTGGCAGGTCAGCGTTTGTTTATACTGGGTAGATTTGACACCGCTGCCTCTGTGTACAGATTAGATGTGTGTACGTGACGTTGTTAGTCTCCTAGCTTAACGGGTTTGTATTGTACCTGTATTATAAACAAGCTAATTTTACTTGATTAAATTCTCTAACGATCTATGGGGGGGGGTAGGTTAGGTTAGGTTAGGTTAGATTAGATTAGATTAGATTAGATTAGATTAGGTTGGTTTAGGTAAATGTTAGGTTAGTGTTAAGTTGGGATGGGTTTGCGTTAGGTTGGGCTTGGGACTATTAACTTCTAACCATTCTCCAGCCTCTATTCGAGCCAGTCTTCTCCATGTTTTCCATCGCCTTACCTTCCTTTTTCTTACTTTTTCCTACCATCTTTCATCCATCGTCCAACTTCCTTCAATCTTTCTTCCATCTTCCATCCACCTTCCATCTTGGTTCCCTCCCCCTCACCACCCACCCAGCCAGCCATCCTCTCCATTTCTTGCCTTGGTATCTCTTTACACTGCATCTACGTAGGTTTGTATATGTCATAGGTTAAACGCATTTAGTATTGTAGCCTCCATGACATGACGAATGTGGTGTATATATGTCAAAACATAAGTGATAGAAGACAGACGTAACACGAACACAAAACAGACATAACACAAAGCCATATGTGCGATTGTCAGGGTTTTTTTTCATGGTATGCACATGTTACGTCACTTATAGTTAACGAAACAGTCGTCTTGGGTTTACTCTAAGTCTAAGACGATCTTATAGTATGACTATTTTATGTTTTTTTTTATCTGGACGTAAATGTTTCGTCACTTATACTTAACAGAATAATCTTCATTTTATCCTGAAGTTATGTTGCGTCACTTATACTTGACGAACCAATCCTTTTTGAGGCGATTTTCTAGTGTTACTGTCTTATGTTTTTGTTTTCTCTGAATGTTTTTGTCATTTATATACTTAACAGACCAATCATCTTTGAGGCGATCTTCTGGTGTGACTGTCTTATGTTTTTGTTTTCTCTGAACGTTTTTGTCATTTATATACTTAACAGACCAATCATCTTTGAGGCGATCTTCTGGTGTGACTGTCTTATGTTTTTGTTTTCTCCGAATGTTTTTGTCATTTATATACTTAACAGACCAATCATCTTCATTTTATCCTGAAGTGATATTACGTCACTTATACTTCACGAACCAATCATCTTTAACCTTTCCCCGCCACACCAACCCAGTACACATCCTCCCTCCTGCACCACAAGTGTCCAGCACATGACGACCTTTACACACTACCACATGGTTTTATTTAAGTCTTAGTTTATGGGTTGGTGAATGCACTCGTTTGTTTTATTTGGCCACGGTTTAAGAGGGCAAGATCCAGAGTGCATTTACCTTGTATTTTAAACCATCATGAGTTGTTCCCTGCAATATTCTCTCTCTCTCTCTCTCTCTCTCTCTCTCTCTCTCTCTCTCTCTCTCTCTCTCTCAACGATACAGTGGCAATTAATTTCTCTACTGATAGTTGTATATAAATTTAGGATCACATGAAGTTTAGGCACCCTTCCTCCCGCTTCTCCTCCCTACCCCCTCAACCACGCTCTGACCTCTTTCCTCACGCTCTCCTCTTGTTCCCTCACGCTCTTCTCCCTTCCCTCAGCCACGCCTTGCCCTTCTCCCCCCCCCCCAGTCTCTCTTCCTCCCGCTCCCCTCTTCCCCTCAGCCACGCCCCGTAAGTAACAAAATGGCGTCAGAATTACACCATGACTCTACCGTAACAAGATGGCGTCATGTTACTTGGTATGTGAGGGTTTATTTACGTTTAGTAGAGTCTCAGTGTGATATTGACGCCATTTTTAAAGGGTTCGTTATGGTTGCGTGATTTTTTTTTTAATATGTATTTTGTTGGAGATTTGAAACACGATGGTTCCTATGTATGAATCATGTCTGGTACGTGTGTGTGTGTGTGTGTGTGTGTGTGTGTGTGTGTGTGTATATTGATGTGTTTGTTTTATTTCCGGGTGAGTATTGGAAGGAGAAATACAATGGGATTCTGAACTACTTGGGAGAGAGAGAGAGAGAGAGAGAGAGAGAGAGAGAGAGAGGTATTTTAAGTAGTTGTAGATCGCGGGTTGATGGCTCAAGGCCGAGGAAGAGCCAGCGAAGACAGCCCGTTCTTTGTAGCCTCAGCTCTGCCCCGTCAGCCACGCCTGCCAACACCACTCGACCTCTCCTCACCTCTCCTCACCCTCGACTCCTCCTTCTGTTCCATTGATTCAGAGATAAACACTTAGCATAGATGATGGTACAGACAGGTGGTAAGACAGGTACAGATATAATTACAGGTTCAGGTACATATTACAGGTACAGATAAACATTGATGTATAAGTATAGAGACATATATGAACTTACGTACAAGTAGAGACATATACAAACAGAACTTACACACTGGACAAAACTTACACACTGGACAGAACTTACACACTGGACAAAACTTACACACTGGACAAAACTTATACACTGGACAGAACTTACACACTGGACAAAACTTACACACTGGACAAAACTTACATACTGGACAAAACTTACACACTGGACAAAACTTACACACTGGACAAAACTTACACACTGGACAAAACTTACACACTGGACAGGACTTATAAATAGGACTGGTGTTTAGTGATTAATAGTTTACAAGGAATATGAACTAAAAATACCTCGCTTTATCTTAACATGACCTTAATAAACACAGATAGACTTTTATATGCTGTACATTAGGTAAAGACGGAATTAACATGAAGAGATACAGAGGAATGGTATATGTACAGTACGGATACTTACAAACATAATGGGGCTTGTCTGGTCTCCCCGCTCACCATTTCTTAAAACAAGTGAAGAATGTGGGAGGGAACTGTGTGTGTGTGTGTGTGTGGCGTCGCTCGGAGGCCTTCACATGTGGGTATATACTGTATGTGTGTTTGTGTCATGGTGTTTGTTTGGGCTGTGACCCCAGCTGTAGCGGGCTGTGTTCTAAGATCGGGCAGCTGGTATAAGGCTGGCACCATTCTTGGCTCTGTCATTATTACTACTACTACTTTTTGTTTCTTTTTTTTTTACGTGGCCTCCAGCCTCCCCCAATAGCCACACCATCGCCACCATTTTATTCCCTTAAAATTAAATATCCTAATACAAAAGTAGCTATCCTAGCTGTGTTGAGCCGCAGATCTATGCGGCATTCAGTGACTGTTGCCTCATAGTCAATATCTGCGACTTGTCGGCTTTGGGGCCGATGCTCTCGTTCCCCTGAGGCAGAGCAAAGCCGACCTAAGGAGAGAGAAGGACAATCGGCATCTTAATCAGGCTGTAACATAACTTCTGGGCTGCTGCTTCTGTTCACATAACACCTCGGCGAGTCTGGCGCCTAAGCATCTGGCTTCGCTCCTCTGGTGGTGAACACCAGAAGAGTGAAGCTGCTTTGATCAACTGCAACTATTATTATGACTGTTTTGTAGGCAATAACCTAACTTAACTTAACCTAATTTAATTTAACATAACCTAACCTACAGCATATAAAAGTCTATCTGTGTTTATTAAGGTCATGTTAAGATAAAGCGAGGTATTTTTAGTTCATATTCCTTGTGAATTATTACTCACTAAACTCCAGTCCTATTTATAAGTCCTGTCCAGTGTGTAAGTTCTGTCCAATCTACATGCCCCACCCAGCCAAAACCTGACCCCCCCCCCTTTCCGTCCAGTCAAATCCTCCGCCTACCCCTCCACCCCGCCCACTCAAAACCTCCACGTATCACTCCCATCCAATCAAAACCTCCTCCTTCCCCTTTGCCTCGCTCACTCAAAACCTCCACCCTGCCCACTCAAAACCTCCATCCCACCCACTCAAAACCTCCACCCCTCCCACTCAAAACCTTCACCCTGCCCACTCAAAACCTTCACCCCGCCCACACCCGCCCACTCAAAACCTCCACCCCGCCCACTCAAAACCTCCACCCCTTCCACTCAAACCTCCACCCCTTCCACTCAAAACCTCCACCCCCCACTCAAAACCTCCACCCCGCCCACTCAAACCTCCCACCCCACTCCCTCAGCTCCAACCGTCCTTCCGCCTCGCCTTGTAACTGAAGAAGGTCGTTGAACCCTGTAGTTGCTCCTGTAGTGATGATGATGCACATTGCTGTTTTGTTTATTGTGGTAAGACACTGTAAGACTAACTCTGCTCTCCTCTCTCACCCTAACCCCTCTCTCACCTAACCCCCCTCTCTCTCTACCCCTCTACTCCCCCCCTCTCCCCCTAACCCCCTCTCTCTAACCCCCCCTCTCTCCTAACCCCCCGCTCTCTCACCTAACCCCGCTCTCTCACCTAACCCCCCTTCTCTCACCCTTAACCCCCCCTCTCACCTAACCCCTCTCTCACCCTAACCCCCCTCTCTCACCCTAACCCCCCTCTCACCCTAACCCCCCTCTCTCACCTAACCCCCTCTCCCCCTCTCCCTCTCTCACCCTAACCCCCTCTCTCACCCCTAACCCCCCTCTCCACCTAACCCCCCCTCTCTCCACCCTAACCCCCCTCTCACCCCCCTCTCTCTCTCCCCCCTCTCTCACCTAACCCCCCTCTCTCACCCTAACCCCCCTCTCCCCCTAACCCCCCTCTCTCTCACCCCTAACCCCCCCTCTCTCACCCTAACCCCCCTCTCTCACCCTAACCCCTCTCTCACCCTAACCCCCCCTCTCTCACTCTTCCCCCCCCTAACCCCCTCTCTCCCCTTAACCCCCCCGACCTGAGTGTCTCCTTGTGTCCATTCTCAGCTTGTCTTCACCTGTGTCTCTTCATTCCTTACTTATATCCCTCCCTCATTCTTCACTCATATCCCTCATTCTTCATTCATATCCCTCATTCTTCATTCATATCCCTCATCCTTCATTCACTGCACTCAAAAAAGTATCTGACCACACACTGAAACATTATGTGACCACGGATGATAGATATTGGGACATGCATTTACTTTGGTATATAGTTTAACGTAAGTAATGCAATGTGTAATTATTTAGGCGTAATTAACATGACGTTCGGTTACCAAATGCAGTAGGATCAGTATACCACAGAGCCACGCATACCAACCCTCCTGACAGTACGAACAGAGTCATGCATACCAACCCTCCTGGACATCAAATGAGTTGTATGTAGCATTTTGAAGTCATCGGACACATCCTAGCAGTTATTTTTTGAGATGCTGTACATTGTTTGTATACCTGCACTACCTAGGTAACATCGGGGTCAAAAGTTCGCTCCCAAAATGAAGCAGTGTCGACCCTAAATAAGATGAACCAGCACAACCGCAGCCAGGGTAAGTTCGGAGACTCATTCCCACCACTCAGTTTCATCACGGGGAGCGAACTTTTGTCCCCGACTGTACATTGTTTGTATACCTGTAGTCTACAGTATATACACGCTGAACTAATGGCAATTTTGTATAACGATTTAACCAAACAAATATTTATCTGTTTTAACCCCCCCCACCTCGTAGATTTAGACCAACGCTCGGTTTTTAGGACATTGGTAGAGGGGGTGAGGGGGAAGGGTAGAGAGGGGTGAGGGGGGAGGGTAGAGAGGGGTGTGGAGAGGGGTGGGGGGTTATGGGGGAGGGTAGAGGGTGGGGAGAGGTGGAGAGGCCACACTGGAGAGGAGGCTATCTCAACAACGCTACCACTGATATGACTTAAATGTACAAGGATAACAGAATTAGACTATGTTGGGCATTGTGATGTTTGGTCGTGTGTCTTAGGTGAAAATGAAGATGTGTTTTGGATCATTTGTACATTATAATCCCCTCCTCCTCCCTCCCCCTCAGCTTATTTCACCGTAAGATTAACCACCCTAACTTCTACCTAAACCTAATTTAATCTAAAATAATTTATCCTAACCTAACCTAACTTACCCTAAATTAGCCTAATGTAACTTAATCTCATCTAAACTAATCTATCCAAAGCTAAGTTACTCTAAGTTACCCAAACTTAGCTTAACTTATCCTGTTACTAACTTTATCTCTCCTATCCTGTCCTACCCTATCCTCACCTATCCTACCTTATCATAACCTACCCAGCCCTAATTTAACCTATCCTTAGGCCCCTAGATGAGTTGGGTCATTTTTAAAGAGAAAGAAACACGTATAGTACCGGTTTTCTTCCTGCAGTGATGATGAGACGGTCAGGACGGGTCGAATACACGTGTATTAGTACAAGGTCACCTAGAGGTCACTACAAGATGATAAGACCCGTTTATTTTTCTGCGTATGTTCGTACACTGAGACCACCTAAAGGGGCCACTGTTCAGAACACGTATCAGTCCCGTTCCGTCTGATGTACTCTAGAAAGATGGGTTTTCCTTTGTAAATTGTAATTGATGTTTGGAAATAATTAGGGAGAAAGGGGTAATGTTTTGTTTTATTTACTGATTGGTGAACTTTATTGAGTGATGGTGGGAGTAGTATTAGTAGGTATCAATAGTAGTAGTAGGTATCAATAGTAGTGGTAGTGTTAGTGGCAAGTATCAGTAGTAGAAGTGAAGGAGGTTGTGGTGGAAGAGAGTAGCATTGACAATAGTAGTGATAGTAGGAGAGACGGTATTAGTAGTGGTAAGAGTGGGGGAGGTAGTAGTGGAAGAGATAGTAGCTATGTTGGTGGTAGTAGTAGTCTTGGAGGAGTAGCCTGGGTGGAGGTGGTGGAGGAGTAGCCTGGGAGGAGGTGGTGGAGTACTAGCCTTGGGGGAGGTGGTGGAGTACTAGCTTTGGAGTACTAGCCTTGGAGGAGGTGGTGGAGTACTAGCTTTGGAGTACTAGCCTTGGAGGAGGTGGTGGAGTAGTAGCCTTGGTGGAGTAGCCTGGGAGGGAGGGACTAAGGCAGCCTAGCAGTACTATCCCGCCTCGCCGTCCTTGGATGGGAGGAAACACGAGCCGCCACTGTAAACAAGAACACCGCTCCCGCACTGCCAGCGTTTAGTTTGGGACCAAGCTGTTGGGTCACATAAACATACCGAGGCTGAGATACAACATGCGCAACATAGTTCACACAAATATTAAAACATGACGCAACATAGTCGACAAAAAGAGCGGGCTGGCTCGGTGAGACATTCTGAATGGATAATGAGCAAGATTTCGTTTTCTGTTTTCATATGTATGTAAATATTCACCGTTAGCTAATCAAGTGTCGTAAATTTGTGGGAACATATTAGTAATGCAGTGTAGGAATATTTGTAATGAAACACTTGTAATTCTCTCAATATCGTAGATTTTTCTCGTTAGATTATCGATGGCGTCACAGTGTTTCATATTATTCACCAGAGTAACTAATCCATTGCTTGGTGACCAGGGGCAGGGTGTACGTCATACCTCTGCTAGGGAAATATTTCATTGCTCGGGGGTTGTTTTCACGTTATCAAGATGGTAAGGAACTTCAAGTAGGATTTTCCTGTTATGATGTGTAGGTGGAGAAAAAACAAAACGCGTTTAGTCGCAGTCTTGCATCACGAAAGGCAACTGGTAAGTGATTCACCCTGTTGTATTTCTTTCCTTCTTTTTAAAGCTTGGGTTTAAATTTCCGATCGAATCAGATAATCTTTCTTTTCTCGCCAGGTAACTTTTGGTGTATTTGAAGTTGTGTTTAAAGGGCGCGTGATTAGTCCTTACTGAAGCGACTGACAATGTTGTTCTCTCAATTACAAATGGCGTCTCCGTGGGTCTCCACTTTTGATCGACAAATGTTTAAATATTCTGTTATACCTACACATTCTTTAAGATACGTGATGTGATATACTGGTGACATAACTATACTTTAAAAACTGTGATATAATGTACTGGTGGCAAAGAACTGGTGACATAATCAGTGGCGGAAAACGCTGTAACCTCCGGCCTTCACAGCGTTGGTATCCATTTCTCAGTATACACAAGTGGGCAAACTGTTTGTGGGAGCGTAAACAAACGTGGTAGAATTAGTGAGATAACCCCTCAGCTGGCAGGAAATGTGCTTATTATTAGCTGTTTCACTACCAACCAACTCGATACACAAACCGTTCACAGCAGCCGTAAGTTATGTCAAGGGACGTAACCTCTCAACCTGTCTGATGAACTTAATAATAAACATTATATAATTTTTTATTTTTGTATTTTGTTAAATTTTTTGAAGATAAAGTCTCTAACTGAAGATAATTCGCTTGTTCAATTCCATTGTGTGATATTGTCGGAGTGAAGCTGTGACCAAGCCTAGTCTGCTTTCCCCAGCTTATAGTGGTGCTGTAAGTGAAGGATATCGCGTTACTATGATAATAATGTTGCTTTTATTTATACGATTTGACATTTACGAAAAACTAGGTCAGGTTTCAAAAAAACAAACAATGTTGATGTTGCTCACTTAATGGTAGTGCTCAGCGAACGTATTGAATGTAGTCTCAGTATAATTCTAATGCCATTTTGGATGTTACATGTTATACTATTAGACTATATTGCACGTAGTTTTAATCAGGCTGTTAGTTATATTTCCGTCTTTATTTACAAGGAATACTGACAAGACAAGAGTTTTTAAGCATCAAGGTCGCTCTACAGCCTACTTACATTCCACTGGCTATAAACGCCGGCCTCTCAGATACAAATATTTAATCTGGGATCCCAGCAGTGCCATTCTCCTCTGTACTCCTTGAACTTAAAAGTATTTGTTGATTTAGTGTCGTGGTTGGCGTAGTTAACCAGTATGCTTAGATTTCTAGTGCCGTGAAGGTTACGTTGTGGTAGTTGTGTAGATTTGTCAACGGGTTAGTCATGAATTATTACCACTGTGTAACTTTGTTTAGAATTCTTGAGAGGTTTTCTGCTACGCTGCGAAGGATTTGGTTTTGTACAGTATGTGGTAAATTTCATGACATCTAGTGGACCCCATTCCTGATAGGCCCTAACTTAACCCATACTCGTGACGGCGGCCGGTTGAAGGTCAAGTGGGAACCATTCCCAACAAGGCCCATCGTAAACTGAACCATTTCCACCCTGCGAATCGAGGGGCAAAGATTGTTTCTCTGGGATTGCATTTTTTTTTATCACGAATAATTTTTAGTCTGCCCAGTGTCTGTCCCGTTTCTCTGATGACTGCATTTAACCGCGAGCACACCTACCAGCAGAAAGGAGATAGGATATCAGCAAATAGAAGAGTTATGCAGTAGGCAGTTAAAATCACCGTTAAAAATTATTAGCGCCGTATCCCTCCCTCCTTTTGCTAACGCATAATTCCAAGACGCGCAGGTAATGTAAATTAACATATTAATATATAAGAGAAGGTGTCGATGTGTTCAGGGAGCCAGAAGTGTTGCAGGTAAACTGACCAAGTGCCTGCGTTAGGTTTGTTTATTTGTGGTGTTGACTGAGAGGAAGTTTGGTGGGAGGGAGGAGCAGCAGCTGGTGGGGCGATCGTTTATGAATTTATAACTTTAATATTCAAGCAAATTAAAGCGGTATAGATTTATTTAGTTTCTATTTATCAAAGCTGTTAAATACACATTACAACTGTTGTCATTTTAAATATTGTTCCTATTATTTAATATATTTTAAGATAAAGGTTTCCTGAGAACGCTTGAAACGATCCTCATTTTTTATTTTTTTATTGGCAGACATAAAGCATAGTCAGAAATGTTTGCTTATATTTAAGTTGCCAGGACAAATATAAATTTAGTGTTTGAAACAATCGTGGATTGGCGACTTGAATAATTAAGTTTTTTACTTTTTTTATTTTTCTTGGGATGAAAGCATTTTCTTTATAGTTGAAATTCTCGAGAGTAGATTAAAAAAACTATTTTAATTAATAAGTAACAATTACAAGTGCCTTGAACTTTTAAAACACTTATTTACACTGAAAATTAAGAGGGTTAGTTATTATTTCATTTACATGCGACTACGTCATGAAGCAGGAAGGTCGCGGAGCAGGAACAATTGGTCACACGCACTCTGCCAGCAATACAAGCAAGAATGAAACCTTCAGAGGTTCGATTAGCTTGCCGCATCACGATCCATGAAGCCTGTATGTGGGCGTATGTTACAATAGCTGGGGGCGTTAACGCTAAACACGTCAGTTTACGCCTTAATACAAAAAGTAACGCGTTTATGGTGTTTGAGTTTAAGCAAGCTTAGTCCTATGAAAGAATGTATAAACATTTACACGTACAGGTAAGCCTCGTGCCTATTACACTGCTATGGACGACACCAGGTGTAAACAACCTCATTAAGGCTCATATTCACAAGTTTCTTATGGGAGTTTAGGCCGTATGTGTCCAGGAAGGAACTACCCTTGACTGCCTCACAGGTTGTCCATAGTGACGGGCGCCAGACCCTTTGGTAGTTTAGGAAGATATAAATATTTATCTGCCAAACTCCTGGTCTGTGTTGAAGCCCCGTGATTGATTACCGAGAGTACTAGGCCGGGTTGTACTAGGCTGCTGAGTACTAGGCCGGGTTGTACTAGGCTACTGAGTACTAGGCCGGGTTGTACTAGGCTACTGTACTAGTTCACTGAGGGTGTTTCGTGTGTTTGTGTTCTGTGTTTGTTTAATTCTGTGCTTTTAAATCTATATAAGTGTTAAGTGCCCAATGATTCCTGTGTGTGTGTGGACCACCAGAGACGCGAGGCAGTAATAATAGGACCCACAGGTTGGCGGCGTCCAAGACCAATTAAAGTGATGTAAAATTACGGGTGTTGGAGAATACGTTCCCTGGTACGCCGTTCTCACCCGTTCATTTACGGTCCCTTATATACCATTCTTTACCCGTTCATTTTGGTGGGTAATTAACGGTTAAGGGCAAGCCTAACAGGTAATGGTTCTGTTGCGTGTGTTTAGTCGTTCATGGAGTGTGTGTATGTGTAGGGAGGGGAGTTGTATGTATGTACTATGTGTATATTTTGTATATGTATGTATGTATGTTAGGTTAGTGATGGGTGTCCTCGTCAGCGATCTCGTCAGTGGTCTGCGGTCTCGTACACCTCAGCAGTTGACAACAGGACCTGGGTGTACACGTCACAAAGCCTGAACAGTGAGGGGGGGGGTGGGCGTGGGCCTATCACATGATTATCTTGCACAACCACGCACCGCCGCCCACGATTCCCCCCACACGACTCTCTCTCTCTCTCTCTTGGGTCAGCTGAAGAGTAGGTCCCCTGAGCTTATTTCACCTGATGGTTTAATTAAGGAACCATTTATGGCTAACGAAACACCTGAATGATTCTTCTATGCGTCTGAATGTCTGTCTCAGGCAAATCGTTACAGTCGCTTATGTTGATTTTATCTCACGAACGGTTTGAGACAGCCCGTAGTGAGGTTTGATGTTATCTCACTAACCACGAACGGTTTAAGAGGGTCGTAATGTTATCTCACGAACCACGAACGGTTTAAGAGGGTCGTAATGTTATCTCACCAACCACGAACGATTTAAGAGGGTCGTAATGTTATCTCACGACCCACGAACGGTTTAAGACGGTCGTAATGTTAATTCACGACCCACGAACGGTTTAAGAGGGTCGTAATGTTAATTTACGACCCACGAACGGTTTAAGAGGGTCGTAATGTTATCTTACGAACGATTTAAGAGGGTCGTAATGTTATCTCACGACCCACGAACGGTTTAAGACGGTCGTAATGTTATCTCACGAACCACGAACGATTTAAGAGGTTCGTAATGTTATCTCACGACCCACGAACGGTTTAAGAGGGTAGTAATGTTATCTCACGAACCACGAACGGTTTAAGAGGGTCGTAATGTTATCTCACGACCCACGAACGGTTTAAGACGGTCGTAATGTTAATTTACGACCCACGAACGGTTTAAGAGGGTCGTAATGTTATCTCACGAACCACGAACGATTTAAGAGGGTTGTAATGTTATCTCACGACCCACGAACGATTTAAGAGGGTCGTAATGTTATCTCACGAACCACGAACGATTTAAGAGGGTTGTAATGTTATCTCACGACCCACGAACGGTTTAAGAGGGTTGTAATGTTATCTCACGACCCACGAACGGTTTAAGACGGTCGTAATGTTAATTCACGACCCACGAACGGTTTGAGACGGTCGTAATGTTATCTCACGTACGGTCAGACGTAGCTTAGTGAAACTTGAGCGTACAGCGGTAGGGCACAAAAGGGGGGGGGATGAGGGGCAGGGGGAGGTCAGGAGGGGAATGAACCAACAAACACGAGGAGGGGGGATGATGACCTTCCACCCCCTCCCTTTTTCTGCTTCCCCCTCCCCCTCTCTCTCCTCAGCCTCGCCTCCTTCCCCTCTCCCTCTTCCTTAAATAGTTTGTCTCCTCTCCCTTTCCCTTATTCCCCCTTCCTCTCGCCCAAACTTCCCCCCTTACCTCATCTTTCTTCCCCTTCTTCCCTTACTCCCTTTCCTTCCTCTTCTGCCTCCATCCCCTCTTTCCAATCTTTACCCCTCCCTCCTCCTCTGCATTATTCCCTCCCTTCGTCACCCCTCCCTCAACTTCCCCTTCCTTTTCACCCCTCCCTCCACCTCCCCTTCCAGTCTCACCCCTTCCTCAACCTCCTCTCCCTTCCCATCCATCCTCCCTCCACCTCCCCTTTCCATCTTACCTCTTCCATCATCACCTCCCCCCATTACTCCTTTTCCCCCTCCCATCCCACCCCCCTGCCCTCGTGAAGATAATGTAACACTTGTTCATACTCAAGGGTCTAGTAGAGTACAACAACACCCTGTACAACTGGACCCCAGAGAGAGAGAGAGAGAGAGAATGTGTGTGTGCGTGCGTGAGTGCGTGCGTGTGTGTGTGTGTGTGTGTGGGGGATCACATGGTCACGGAGGTGGAACTTGTGCCCGTCATTTAAGTCAACATAGTACAGTATTTACCTTTACGAGTTCCTTCTCCCACAGCATCGCCCACACCACCACACTCTTATCCTGCCAGCCCACACTTAACACCCACGGTCATGATACACACACGTTTATGACACACCCACATTCTGCTGTCATACCGCTGTCATCGCTCATTTAATCTGTTATCCATCCACGTGCCGAACTGTCATCTGTCATATGCCAACATTCAACCCTTCCTTTTGTCATGTCAATTGCCTCAACTTACGTACTGTACTGTATGTGGGTAGTGGTGTGTGGGTAGGGGTGGTGGTGGTGTGTGGGTAGGGGTGGTGGTGGTGTGTGGGTAGGGGTGGTGATGTGTGAATAGGGATGGTAGTGGTGGATTGGGTGGTGGTGTGTGTGGGGGGTGTAATGGTGGTAGTAGTGGTGGGTGGGCGGCGATGGTGACGGATTGTGGTTGGTGGTGGTGGTAGGGTGGGACGAACACAGTCGGTGGATGGGCATGACATTGAATAGTTGTAGCCGTGGTAGTTGACGGTGGTGGTAGTAGATGATGGTAGGGGAACTAGTATTGGCAATTGGTGGGCATGGTAGTGGGCGGTAACAGGCATGGCAGTGGGCGGTAACAGGCATGGCAGTGGGCGGTAACAGGCATGGCAGTGGGCGGTAACAGGCATGGCAGTGGCGGTAACAGGCGTGACAGTGGGCGGTAGTAGGCGTGGTAGTGGGTGGTGGTGGTGGTGAGGACACTGCAAATGTCAACAGGGTGGCGTCATCGTTGCCTTGAGCCCTGGGGAGGGAAGCGATCAACTGTCCTGATTTCAACTTTCCCGCGGTTTTTCACCCCCTCCCGCGCCCCCTCCCCCTCCCATAACAACCCTCCCATATCAACCATATCCCCCCTACACTAACCACCGTATATGTATAATGAATAATTTCTCTTCATTGTAGTATATAAAAGGTTCATAAAAACAGATGATAGTAATAATAATGAATACAAAGTCGAGATCCCACCAACATGCCGTAACAGACCCTCGACTTGGCCCAGTTCTGGAGGGTGTGGGTTACCATGTCTGTTTTTGTTTTGTATTATGGGTGTTTTATGGGATTATGGTAATCGTATGAGTAACTGCTTCTCTACACTTGTTTGCTCTTCTTAGTGTCATTAGTGAGGTGATTACGTAACAGCGTGAAGGTAATTGTACTTATTACCTCTCAAGTGGTCAGTGATTTGTCCGTCAAAATATCATGGCGCCAGTTATTATATCGACTCACTAGAAATAATATATATAAAAAAATAAAAGTAAATAAGAAAATAAATTAAGTTGTGTGAGGGAGAGAGAAAAGAATTAAGGGAGAGAGAGAGAGAGAATTAAATCATCTACGAGAATGAATTGGGTTATATATCACAGAAAGATCATTAATGAGCTATATGGAATGAATTAGTTGTGTCAGGTTTGTTGTTGTTTTTATTATTGTTTTTGTTATTGTTATTATTGTTATTGTTATTATTGTCATTGTTATTACTGATGGATGACAAGATATCGTCCTTGAGGGAATGGAGGGTGGATGACTGGATGAGGGAAGATTAGTATCCTCTCTCTTCGCATTCTTCCTCTCATTCTTCCTCTCCTTCCTTTTCCCCTCTTCTCTCCCTCCCCTCTCCATTTCCCTCCCTCCCTCCCCCCTCTCCCTCCCCCTCCCTCCCCGCGGCACTGTGAGGTCGACTGAGAACAAACAAACACTCAGCAGCTGTGTCTGAATCATTTAGCCCTCAGCTGCGTCAACTCCCTCCTTCCCTTCCTCCTTACCCTCCCTTCTTACCCTCCTTCAACTCCCTCCCTCCCTCCCTCCTTACTTTCCCTCCCTTCCTTCCTCCCTCCCTCCCTCCCCAGCTTCCCCTAATCCTCTCCACCTGCCCCCTCTCATTTCTTCCCTCCTCCCTTCCCTCCCTCCCTCCTCCCTCCCTCCCTCCTCCTCCCCCCTCCCCCTTACATCCGCTCTCATTTTCTCTTTGAACTTTTCTCTTCATCCCTCCTTCCACATTTATCTCTTGACCTCCTTCCCCCTTCCTTCTCTCCCCTTCCTTCATCCCTTCTTTCCACCTTCCTTCCTCCCTTCCCATCCTTCATTCTCCCTCATCCCCTTCCTCTTCCCACCCATTTATATGATATTCTCCACCTACACCTATCTCTTCCTGTGGTGTATGTCTGGCCTTGAAACTAATGTTACCCCCTCCCACTCCTGTCCCCCGTCTGTCTGTCTGTCTGTCTGTCTCTGTCTGTCCGTCCGCCTTTGTGGTATCGTATCAAGACTCAAGTTACTTTGAATCTATGTATGTGGATATTAGTCGATTCTCTCTCTCTCTCTGCTAGGGGTGCGGCAGTCGAGTGAATACAACACTTACCTCCCGTGCTTAATGTTCTCTGGTTCTACCCCAACCAACACCTTCGTACCTGACTTTACACTTGGGGAAGAGAAGGCAGTCTAGTGTAGTGTCCGTCATTACGTTTTAGTGAAGGGTTATGTTAGTGTAATTACTAGTTTCTGAATGACGTAGTGTAATGTTCTGGTGTAGTGTTACGGTACCTTCTTGTAGCATTGTATTGTTTATGGTAATCAGCTGTTGTGGTCCTTTGTTAATGGTAATCAGCTGTTGTGGTCCTTTGTTTATGGTAATCAGCTGTTCTAATTTTTGGCATTCCTCCGTATTATAATCTCCCTCCTTCCCTCCCTCCCTTCATCCCCCTCCCCCCTCTCTCTCTCCTCCTCCATATTGTTTCTTTTCTTCTTCCTCCTCCTCCTCTTTCTCCTCCGCCCACTCCTCGACCTTCAGCTCAACAGACTTGATATGTGAGTGGCACAAACAGCTTGAGTGACGACCTGGTATTGTACACAGCTTGAGTGATGACCTGGTATTGTACACAGCTTGAGTGATGACCTGGTATTGTGCACAGCTTGAGTGACGACCTGGTATTGTGCATAGCTTGAGTGATGACCTGGTATTGTACACAGCTTGAGTGATGACCTGGTATTGTGCACAGCTTGAGTGACGACCTGGTATTGTGCACAGCTTGAGTGATGACCTGGTATTGTACACAGCTTGAGTGACAACCTGGTTTTGTACATCTTGAGTGACGACCCCGTATTGTACACAGCTTGAGTGACGACCTCGTATTGTACACAGCTTGAGTGACCCAACCAAACCTAACCTAACCTAATCCAACTTGTTAAACTACGAATATATAATCCAGCTTACGTCAACACGCCCCTGCACCAGCCCTAACCCCCTCCCCCCTCTCCACCACAGGTCCTGATACACGCGTGAAGGAATGCGAAATAAGACTCCTTGAGAATTATCCTAAGCTTGAGAATTATCCTAAGCTTAAGAATTATCTTAAGCTTGAGAATTATCCTAAGCTTGAGAATTATCCTAAGCTTGAGAATTATCCTAAGCTTGAGAATTATCCTAAGCTTGAGAATTATCCTAAGCTTAAGAATTATATTAAGCTTGAGAATTATCCTAAGCTTGAGAATTATCCTAAGGTGTCTCATGGGCAGTAAAGTACTTGGTGTGGGAAAGACGCTGGTAGCCAGTAGTCTGTCAGCTGTCAACACGATAACTTTTAATTTCTGGTGATGGTGTGTGTGTGTGTGTGTGTGTGTGTGTGTGTGTGTGTGTGTGTGTGTGTTGACAGCACCTCAAGAGCATTAGATAGTCAGCATTTTCTATCATCATGATCTAAAGTTGTTGTGTTTTCAAGAGTCTATGTACCACTTAACGTTGTTCTTCACCATTTTGGCATGAACGTAATTTTTGCTTTTAAGTTGTTAGGTTAGGTTTAGGAAGA